>NW_024378939.1:0-27198 GCF_016835505.1 Polypterus senegalus
ATATATATATAACGAAAACCGGCGCTTACGTGATTGTGTTAAAGAAAGTTATAGAAAAAGAAAAGCAAACATTTTAAAAAAACAACATAAGATGATTGTTAATGTAATTAATATATATATATAATTATATAATATATAATAATATATATACACACACCTGAACACATATATAAACATATATACATATAAACATATATATAAATATATATACATCTATACACATATATATATACAGTTATATATATATACACATATACACATACATATATATACATATGCATATATATACACACATACTGCTATATATACAAATGTACATATATATATCTGCGCATATATATATATATATATATTAGGTGGGACTCGATTAAAAAAATTAATCCAATTAATTAGAGGCTGTGTAAATTAATCTTGATTAATGGTATGTGTCGCACCGTAAATTGCCCCAAATCGCAAATGTTTTTTTTTTTTTTTTATTTAAAAACAGTTTAGTGGTGACAGAATCAAATAATAGACATGGACATGAATATAAACTGAAGCTGTTTTAATTTCTGAAAAAAAAAAAGCCTTTAAACTGCATTTGATTTAAAACAGAAACAAAAATATCATCCCTGGTTAAAATTGGGCAGACTTAAAAATAAAGTGGTAGTTTAAGTACTTTAAATACATTTTGCAGAATAGTATTGTCTTTAAATAATAGCAAAATTTCACCATAAAGTGCAGTTTTCTTCTTAAAAAAAATAAGTCAAAACATAAAGGTAATTTGACCAACTTACCTTTAAACTCTAGGTAACATTAGCATTATTTTGTACATTAAGGCTAAAACAGTGTGATCATTGAACATTCTGTAATTAGATGTATTTAGAATTACTAGCAGTCACGAGTCAATGATCCCTAGTAAGAGCCACAAAGTCCCTTTCTGTAATGCATCTAATTTTGCTTGCTTTTCAGTGTGCACAAACCACGCTTTTATCAAGGCTTAAACCGAAGTCAAAATGATCAGTCATAAGGCAGCGCTTTATTCCGACTCTAACATTTTGTAGCTGTGATGTGACCATCAGTAATGGATATACCAAGGAAATCATGCATTGACAAAAGTTCCCGTTTGCTTGGGTGTGAAAGTGTGATTAAATCGTTGTTTAATGCGTTATGGAGTACATGCATCGAAGCTTCTCAGCTGTGCTTGTGCTAAGAAAGGGGGAAAATTTTAAAAATAACGTAACATGATTCCTGCGTTAACCTAATATTTTTCATCGTCCCAAACCAAGGAGATCTGCGAAAGGTAAAATGAATCAGGTAAGCGGCGTTACATGAATCAGTACATCCCTCTCGAGGAATCAGACCTCCGAATGTCAGGCGTTAGGCGAGACTCTACAATTAGCAGCCACAGCGTGTGGCTTGTCTGGCGAAAGTATGTATTGTAGATCAGGGTATATATATACATTTATATATATATACCGTGTATCCTGATGGAGTAGAAGTTATGAAAAAGAAAAGGGGAACATTTAAAAATAGCGTAACATGATTGTCTGTGTTAAACAATTGTTTTGTGAGTGTTGTTGAATGTTGCTGTCATCAAGGATTTGATTATCATTATTTCTTTCAATCAGGCTCGTGTTGTAGGATGTGTTCAGGATTACATTCCATTTGTCAATGGTTGTAAAGATTAGGGGACGTTTTCATCGATTAGTTTCCTTACTGCATCAATAAACAGCTCGTCTTCCTTTTTATCTGTGATGTGACAAACTGCAATACACGGGTTTTACACTGTATCTTCCTTTGTAGGACATTCACTTTTTCCACCGTTTGCTTTGTTTTCCATGATAGCTGCACTTATGAATATGATTCTATGTATAAGGCAGCTTCATATTTGCTGCCTTCAGTTGTGTAATTCGGTTTTTGTTTCTTACTCTTTGGAACTATTGCTTTTTTTGTCATGCACTCGTCTCAGTTCAGCGTGAGCAGCAGTGTTCTAGCATTGAAAGGTTCCCAGCTGTACTGGTGCCATCTCGTAATGTCAGCTAAGCCCCGGCCCTTTAAAAACTTTCCCCTCGCGGTTTCAATGGGCTTTCCCAAAACACCACCCTGACCATTTTCCCCTTCCTGCACGGGTTTCGTGTTTTGGCGGTGTTTGGGTTGGTTAGGGGCCGAAAACATGGCGGGCGGGCACTAAATTAAAAACGCTGGTGGTGGCCTATGAACTTAATTTAATATAAATTTACGGTTCACCCCCGTGCTTTTTTCCCGCGTAGCTGTACTTAGGGAAAATATGCTTTCCCATTTTTGCTTCATAATGTTTTCTGCCTTCTCAATTGTAAATGGGTTTGTGTTTTGATTCTGTTTGGGTTTTCCAGCTCTCGTCAAAGTAGGGGGCCCGTGATGTTCCCAAAACTCCCCCCCCGGCCCCATCCCCAACTCAAGACTCCATTACATTATAGGGGAAAAAAGTTTCCAGTTATGCCCCTTTGTCTTGGGAATTTAAAATGAAACCCCCCAACTTTTGTAAGAAAAAGCTGGGAACAAGCCCCCAAATTTCAGCCTTTACCCCCCGGGAATTTGGGAATTAGTGTTGAGTCAGTGAGTGGTAGGGGGCCCCTTTTTTTATTAGTATGAATATATATATATATATATAATATATATATATATATATATACATATACATGCATACATATATACAGTATATATATATAACCCCAACCACACACATCTCTCTATATAAAAAAATCCAACTCTGTCTGTCCGCCTTTCAGGAAAAAACCCACAGTGGGATGCAAAATTTTCCCAGCAACCTTGTTAATAATCATTTTTTTTCCTGTAAAAATGTCATTTAAAATATATCATAAAAGGAACACACACACAGTGATATTTGAAAGTGAAATGAAGTTTATTGGATTTACGAAGTGTGCAAAAATTTGGGTTAAAATTTTAGGCAGGTGCATAAATTTGGGCCCCCGTTGTCATATTATTGATTCCAAAACTTTTAGAACTAATTATTGGAACTCAAATTGGCAGTAGCTCGGTGACCCCAGACCTACATACACTGGTGAACCCCTATAAATGAAAAAGTTTTTAAAAGGGGGTGTCAATTATAAGTTTCCCTCCCCCTTTTAAATTTTTCTCTGAAGAATGCAACATGGTGGTCACAAAACAACTCTAAAAACCTGAAGACAAAGTTTGAAACCATCATGGTTTGGGGGAAGGATACAGAAAGCTGCCCCAGGGGTTTAAGTTCTGTTTACACAAGTTAAAGCATATTGAGGGAAGACCACAGGCTCGGGTTCAAGTTAAGGCTCCAAGTGGCAGACCAAGAAAGTTTTGGATAAAACAGAAGCGGCGAATGGGGAGAACAGTGAGTAAACCCGGGCCAGCCCCAAAGACCTACAACATCATCTTGCAGCAGATGGAGTTACGTCTTGTTCAACCTTTTGGGCCCACTTTACAAAAAGGAATGCTGTACGAGGTGTGAAGGGGGCCTTTTTCTCTGCCCACAGAAAAAACAAACCATTGGGGGTATGCCCCAAGAAATTTTGGAAAAAACCAGCTTCATTTTGGAATAAGGTGCTGTGGACTGATTAAACTAAAATTGAGTTATTTGGGAAAAAAAAGGCGTTATGCATGGAGGAAAAAAAACCAGCATTTCAAAAAAAACACCTGCTACCTACAGAAAAATAGGGTTTGGTTCCCTATATATATACTAGCAAAATCCCCGCCCCCTTGGGAATACTAAATTAAAATTTTTATTAAAAAGGAAATTTTCCTTTTTTAAACTGAGGAAAATATGCAATAATTATTTGAAGGCCCTTTTTGGTATACCATGTTGTAGTTCGGCCCCCCATTTTGTAATATGACCAAGCTGTCCCTGAGCTTCCTCTTGAGCATAAAACCCCACAGTTGGCCATGTGAACAGTAACCCATCTCAAATCTCACAGCTTGAATTGCTGCTTTTCATAATCGGTTTGAGTTTCATGGTTTGTTTCAATTAAACAGTATTTGCAGGATTTTTTGTTTAAAATGACATTAGGCCCTTGTCAAGCATTGTAAGCACAAAACCCGGTTTTCCGGGGAAAAATCACATCCAGTTTTTTGGTTTAAACATTCATGACATCAAAGGGCCCACTACGGGGAAATCGTCACCTGTGAATCAAGATGTTTAAGGGGCATTGGTGGTTTCGAGAAAGGTGTAAAATATTTGGCCATTTTTTACACTTAAAGCGAAAACCCCGAACAATTAAAAGCGGCCCATAAACTAAATCCCCAAAACGATGGGTGAAGGGCTTAAGCTTTTTATCTTATAGTGCTCCTGTGTAGTATAATTATCTCCTTGCTGTCACCCAGTCCACATTGGTCAGTTATGACCATTCCACGTAAATTTTCGGAAATGAAACCTGCTTAATTTTTTTGTAAAGAAAGCTGTAAGGAATGGCCTGATAAATTTAAACCTTCTACCCATCGGAAAGTTGGAAAATTTAAATTGATGTTGGAAAATTCAATATGGTGGCTGAAAATTGGCGTCTCCCAAACAAAAAGTGGACCCGGTTTCTTTTAAAAAAGTTCAATATGGGGGCCCGACGGTGGCACCCTTACCCCCCGAAATAATTAAAATTTCCCAGCCTTCTGCCCACGGGAAGTTGGAAATTAGGGGCGTTAAAGTTAAATTTGGGGGCCCGACAGGGGTTTTTTCATCCGGAAAAAAAAGAAAAGTACATTGGTTTGGTTTAAAGCAGGGAAGCCGCCTAAAAATTTAAAAAATGGGGATAAAAAAGAAAGTTCAACATAGGGGGGCGTTGGGGGGGCGTTGTCGCCCGTTATCGCCCCGTTTGCCCGGGCCCACGTGTAAATTTGAAATGAAACCTGCTTAACTTTTGTAAGTAAGCTGGGATCCTCCCAAATTTCCTTTCTACCTACAGGGGGAAGTTGGAGAATTAGTGATGAGTCAGTCAGTCAGTCAGTGGGGCTTTGCCTTTTTTTTATAGATAAAAGATATATATATATATATATATATATATATATATATATATATATATATATATATATATATATATATAAAATATATATATATATATATATATATTATATATAAAACATACAAAATACATATATATATATATATATACACACACACACACAAAATACATATAATATTTTTATATATATATACATTATATCTAAAACCTAATAAAAGGCAAAGCCCCCCTTTACCCCCACTCACTCACTCACTCACTCACTCACTCACTGACTCATCCCCTAATTCTCCAATTTCCCCTTGTGGGGGGGGAAAAACAAAAATTTCGGGCCACCAAAAAGTTGGGAAATTTTCTTTTCGAAATTCTGGAAACGTCATAACTGGAACCTTCTTTCCTATACGATACAGCCATAGCGGGCGCCGGTCCCCCGTGGGGGGCCCGGGGGGTGAGGGAAGGCAGCATTTCAAAAAGAAAAGGCCCCTTTTTTCCCAACTCCACGCCTCCCATGTAATTGACTGCCTGCCCTTTAAAAAGGCCACTCTTCCCTCGGTGTCTTCAGTCATTTCCCTTGCGAAGGGGGCCAGCTTTCTCAAAATTGTCATTCCGCAGAAAAAAAAACCAATTACTTTGCACAAAAGGCAGATTTAAAAAACCCCACAGTTCATCAAATTTGGGGTTTTGTCATCTTTGGGAAACGTTCAACAATAGAATATTGTTTTGGGCCCAGAGACAATAAACTCGCGCATTAAAAAAAAAAAATCTATAGTGCACTTCAATATCCTCTCATGTTTCTGCTATGGGGGAAGGGCTTATTCTGTGTCTATACCTCAAGTTCATCTCCAATGGGTTCCCTATGAAAAAAACTGTTCTCTGAAAACTTCTTTTTTCATCCCGGCATGATCAGACAACATCATGCTAAAAATATCCTTTTTTTTTTAAATTTTTAAAAATCGGTTTTAGTAGAAAATTCCCTTAAAAAATTGAACCCAAAAAAGACTAAATTATATCAGACTAAATAAAAAAAAACTTGGGCTGAAAATTATTTTTCATTAAAAGATGCTATTGACAAAAGCGACATTTTGATTTAACAGAACTTGGTCAAGCTGTAATATTACCATCTTCCTTCAGGGGGACCCCCTTTTATATACGGCGTACACAAGATGCAATGCCCTTATTTTAAAGTGGTTTCCCGCCCTGACTTATTCATCACATTTACTTGCAATCCTAAAGGGCCTGAACCCGAAACTCTCCCTTCCCCGTAAAAAACCTCCCCGATCCCCAAAAATGACCTTATCAGTGTGTATTTCATCTAAAGGGTTAATAAAATTTTAGACTTGCTCACAAAAGTAACTTTTTTATTGTAAAAATTGCTACATGTACACCCATAAGGGGGCAAAAGCGGGGTATTCCTCATGCAAAAATTCAAAGGGCCAAAAGGGATTTTAAAATTAAACCAGCCCCTCATCGATCAACTCATCCGTGCAGAAATTCCTGATCCACAGACTGACCCTGCCCTAAAAAAATTTTAAAAAACCCCAACATGATTCACGGCCCATGTGGACCTCATAATATCAACTCGCCCTGCATGATCAACAGAATATGCACTAAGAAGTACCCGTCCGTTCATCTCACAAACTCAAACCGGAGAAGATGGTTACCCTCAGTACCGCCCGGTGCGCACCTGCTGATGAGGTCATACAATTAACATCAAAGGGTAGATATTGACAAAGATGGGTGGTCCCTTATAGTCCTGTGCTGTCGCTTCTTTAATGCTCACATCAATGTCAAATTCAGTAAAATCAATCAAATACATCTGCAAGTATGTTAACAAAGGAAGTGACCAGGCAGTATTTACAATACAAAATCAAAATGATGAAATATCTCGTCTGAAGCTGTGCGTTACATTAGTAGCTCTGAAGCAGCCTGGCGCATTTTCTGTTTTCCCATTCACGAACGATTCCCTCCGTCGTTCATCTTGCTGTGCATCTTGAGAGCGGACGAAGAATTTATTTCACAGAAGGCAATGTTGCCGATAAAGTACACAATCCACCACAAACGACCCTTTTAGCATTCTTTGACCTTTGCAAACATGATGATTTTGCTAAACAACTTCATTATAATGAAATTCCATCATATTATGTGTGGGCAAACAACATGTTTTGTCGAAGGAAACAGGGCAACCCTGTACCAGGAGTAAAAAAGGATAATGTACTGGGACGGGTCTACACTGTACACCCGAATAACTGTGAATGCTACCATCTTCGACTACTCCTCAACAAAATCACAGGTCCCACATCTTTCAAATGTCTCAGAACAGTTAATGGTATCCTACATCTGACCTATAAGTCAGCCTGCAGGGCACTTTCGTTTTACTACATGGCGATATCAACTGGGACGAGACTCTGCAGGAAGCTGCTCTATCTCGCTCACCTCAAAAGATCCGTGAACTATTTGCTGTCATGTTGGTGTTCTGCCAAATGGAAAACCCCTTAAACCTATGGGAAAAACATAAAGACAGCATGGCAGAAGATGTTAGGAGACAGACTGAAAGAGATCATATCACAGAACAGAAGTCCACCAGTGGTTAAATTTAATCTATAACAAGTGTCTACAGTTGCTTCAAAACTACGTCATTGCTATTGGAGGTCAATCTCTTCATCATTACGGTTTGCCTTCACCTTTAACAGAACTTGCACAACTTGCATCAAATCCCGAATACTTGAAAGAGACATCTTACAACACCTCGCACTTGGCCAATATAGTCACAAATAACGAACAGTTGCTAAATAGTGACCAAAAGTCAGTTTATGAGCAAATCATGAGCAGCATTGCGTCAGTACCACTGACGGTGTTTTTCCTTGATGCTCCAGGTGGAACTGGTAAGACATTCCTAATAAACCTTCTCCTTGCAAAAATCCGAGCAAAACGTAACATTGCCATAGCTGTGGCTTCTTCTGGCATTGCTGCAACTCTTCTGCAGGGTGGCAGAACTGCTCATTCAGCTTTCAAACTGCCTCTAAACCTCAACCATACTGAATCCCCCATGTGTAACATATCAAAGCAGAGCAACATGGCTGAAGTGCTGCGACATTGTCACCTTATTGTCTGGGATGAATGCACTATGGCACACAAAGCAGGTATTGAGGCTTTAGACAGGACCCTCCAAGACATCGAAACACCAACAAACTTATGGGAGGCTTGACAGTGTTGCTGGCTGGAGACTTCCTAAACCCTTCCAGTCGTGCCCAGAGGAACAGCGCTGATGAAGTTAAAGCATCTCTGAAATCTTCATACCTATGGTCACAAATCCATGTTGTTACTTTAAAATAAACATGAGAGTTCATTTGAAAGCGACAAAAAAGCAGAGGAATTCTCTACTCTTCTGATGAGTATAGGTGATGGCACCTTCATAGAAGAAAACCGTAAAATAAATATTCCTACAAATCTATCTCTCATCAATACCTTACAAAGCCTTCTTCAAAATGTTTACCCGATCTACAAAATCTACACCAAAATGACGTCTCATGGTTAAGAGAGCTATCCTGACACCAAAAAATGACATGACTACAACTATAAACCACATTTTACTTCAAGAACTACCTTCACAAACAAAAACATATCAATCTGTTGATTCAGTTGTAGAAGTAGAAGACACAGTTCATTATCCAGTAGAGTTTCTCAACACTCTAAATCCTCCAGGCACTCCTGAGCATAATCTCATCTTGAAGGTTGGGGCACCAATAATGTTACTGAGAAACTTACAACCACCAAACTTTGTAGCGGCACAAGACTTCAGGTCACATCTCTACAAAACAACCTAATTGAAGCAACTATTTTTACTGGCAGTGCCTCAGGTGACACAGTTTTATTCCTCGCATCCCGTTATACCATCTAATCTCCCATTTCAATTCAAAGCAGCGTTCAATTTCCAGTAAGGCTCTGCTTGTAATGACAATTAATAAGTCTCAGGGACAAACACTACAAAAGGTTGGCATTGATTTGTGAGGCAGGATTGCTTTTCACATGGCCAACTGTATG
This sequence comes from Polypterus senegalus, assembly GCF_016835505.1. Classification (NCBI taxonomy): domain Eukaryota; kingdom Metazoa; phylum Chordata; class Cladistia; order Polypteriformes; family Polypteridae; genus Polypterus; species Polypterus senegalus. The sequence goes on from NW_024378939.1 coordinate 9,003, forward strand.
TTGCATGCTCAAGAGTAAGCTCAGCAGACAGCTTAGTCATATTACAACCGGAGGGCCGAACTGACAACGTGGTATACAGAGAGATCCTTAACAATTAATTTTTTAGATATTTTCCCTCAATCTAAAAATGTTTACTTTTTTATTAATAAAAATATTCAGACAATATTTCACCCTCTTGGCCTTGGTATTTTACTATATATATATATATACTCATCACTCACAACAGTGACAAAACAATTACATTGACAATCAGGTTCACGTTATTTTCAAAATGTTTCCTTTTCTTTTCATTGCTTCTTTAACACACTACTTCTCCATTTCTTGAAGCTGGAATTATTAACTAGTATATATATATATATATATATATATACACACACACACACACACACACACACACACACACACACATACATACATACATACATATGTTTATTTAGTTTGTTTTGGGGCGCAGGTGAAGCGCAGTGGTAGCGCTGCTGCCTCGCAGTTAGGAGACCGGGTTGCATGTTCTCCCGTGTCTGTGTGGGTTTCCTCCAGCTCAGCTTTCCTCCCACAATCCAAAGACATGCAGGTTAGGTGGATTGGCGATTCTAAATTGGCCCTAGTGTGTGCTTGGTGTGTGGGTGTGTGTTTTGTGTGTATCCTGCCGTGGGTTGGCACCCTGCCCAGGATTAGTTCCTGCCTTGTGCCCTGTGTTGGCTGGGATTGGCTCCAGCAGACCCCCATGACCCTGTATTCGGATTCAGCGGGTTCGGAAATGGATGGATGGATGGATGGATAGTTTGTTTTTTTCAGCTTAATGATGACCTCCTTCACTTGCATTGACACCTCTTTGGATTCATGTTGAGGTTGAGTGAACAGCTACCAAATGCAAATTCAGTGTTTTGATTCAACTCCAGACTTTTTACCTACTTGTATTTGTAATGGAATAATGAGGGAACAGGCCACACCTGTCTATGAAACTGCTTGTTAGTGATATGTCCAATTACTTTTTGAAAATGGAAGGACTTTGGGAAAAATGGCTGTAATGTCTGAAAGCTTAATGAAATGCCTTTGTCTTATATCGCTATTATGATTCTCCTGTATCTTGGTATTGCTTTTCTAAAAAATGATTATTTGATATATGCAATGGCTTAATTTAAAAAAAATGGCATAAAATTGTATTTCAACAAATGTAGGCCTACTACAGATTAATCAGAAATACTAATGAATAATGCATTCAAATCACATCCAATAACTTCTTTTCTAAATCAAAGCAGAGAGTACAAAATCAGAGGTTTAAATTGTAAGTAATCACTCACAGATGATGCACCCAGGTTAGCAAGGGTTAAGCATGCTTAATTAAGAACAACATTCATAAACATATACCATATTCAAAAAGAATGTTTCATTAGTTCAATATGAAATGAATTCTGTTTATCAGTATCAGTATATCAATGTGCTTTATGGTTTTAATGGTTACACACATGTACATGACTTTCTGTGGTATTTACATATTTGAACATATACTTAAGAGTTAAGTAGTTTCAGTACACTTCAGAACAAGACCCTTTTTAAATGCAAACAACAGAGAGAAACTAGAAAACTAGATCACAGATGAAGACTTAGAAACTGGAAGAATCTCTAAACAGAGCAGAAAAAAGGTATTCAATATATGGAATAGTATCTTTATTACAAATGTATTTGGAAACAGTATTTGAATATGATTGAATGGAGCAGCTAATATACTGTACCCTGTTATTGTTATCTATTGAGGTTCAGCCTTAGACAAGAAACTGTCTATTTTTCTACAATACCAGAGATTGTTTTCTGATATGGTTCCTTCCTAGGTGTTTGCTCCCTGGCAAACCTTCAGTAAAAGCTAAGGTAATTTATATTTTATATAATGTTTCAATATTATGTTTAACTCCTCCATTTTTAAGTGTTTGTAGAAGTTGTGTGGGCTAGTTTCAAACCAGATATAAATTAGCTTCTTAAAAAGCAATTACCCTCTATAAATACAAAGCAGAACATCGTTTTCTCCCTGTGTTGTTACTGTAGGTGGGCTCATAAACTTCCATTCAAGTAAGATAGTGTAAGTAACCAAAATAGGCTGTTCATCAAGCTGTGAAATCCCATTTGACATTACTCTAATACAGTACATCCAGAAAGTATTCACAGCGTATCACTTTTTCCACATTTTGTCATGTTACAGCCTTATTCCAAAACGGATTAAATTAATTTTTTTCCTCAGAATTCTACACACAACACCCCATAATGACAACGTGAAAAAAGTTTACTTGAGGTTTTGCAAATTTATTAAAAATAAAAAAACTGAGAAATCACATGTACATAAGTATGTCTGGAGAAAGTGGCTCCATGTTGTTTGACTTTGCAAAAGGTCAGGGGCTGTGAATTGCTGGATCCTGGTTCCAGTGCCCTGAACCGCATCGTTGGAATTAGTATTCCAATACTGGGTGGTGCGGTGAAGGATCGATCACATCCCCTGCGTGGGCAGGACGCTGGAAGTTCTTGCAAAACTGCAGGGTCTACAGAAGTGCCCAGTTTGTGAATTCTGACCACAGACTTGTTGTTGCTACTCTTAGGATCCAGCTTAGGTCCAGTAGGTTACCACTTACTAGGAAAATGAGCCTGGACTTGGCCAGACTCCAAGACCAGGCTGTTTCTAATGAGTTGGCACGCAGTTTGTGTGAGGAACTTTCAGATTTGGAATGCGACTTTTACTCTCGATATCTATGCAAAGGACAAAGGTCCAAGTCTTTAGAGTCCTGGTGCTTCCTGTCTTGCTATATGGTTGTGAGACATGGACTCTATGCAGTGACCTGAGATGAAGACTGTACTCCTTTGGTACTGTGTCTCTCGGAAAATCCTTGGGTACCGTTGGTTTGACTTTGTGTGTCGAATGGCTGTTTGCTTATGGAGTCCCGAATGAGGCACATTATGCACTGTGATGAAGCATCAGTTATGGCAATATGGCCATGTGGCGTGTTTCCCTGAGGGTGATCCGCTCGTAAGATCCTTATTGTTGGGGACCCGAGTTGCTGGACCAGGCCAAGGGTGCGCCCATGCCAACACCTGGCTCTACGGCAGATAGGGGTCATTTCTGGAGGCGGGACTGGACCGGCGTGTCTGCCTGGAGTGTTGCAAACCAGGATCCCAAGTTGTTTTGCCATGTAGTGGGTGCAGCAACGCAGTGTACCAGCGCATGCTCCCCAACTTGACTTGAACTTCCAATCATAATATTAAATTGAAAGATCATATTCTTAGAATAATCTCTTAATATTTAGAGGTGTACCCTTTTGAATGAACTGATAACGTCTTGAAATACAATTCACATCTTCATTCAATAACTAGTGTAGAGGAATGCCACTTTGTTATATTTCATGCTCTTTAAATTGTTAAGAAGGTTTTATAGGCAATATTTTATGATATTTAAAACTGTATACTTTAACTGTAAATGCATTTTTCTCTGAATTAAACTTCTGACTCCTGTAAAAGCAGTTAGTTTCAAATACAGTATAGAGGAAAAAATTAGTTCATACAGAAGGCTGTTTTACTGAGATGGGATATTTTTACACCCTGAACATCAAAAACCTTTTTGCAGACAAATCTAGTAAGATGGAATGTCAGAACCTTTAATAGTGAAGTAGTCCTTTTTCCTTTTCCACATGTATAAAAGCAAAGCCCTTGAACCATTGGTATCTTCATGTGTGCATACCTTGTGGACATATATTGATATGGTCTGTCAAAATGACATTATAAAGGGATTTTTGATCCTAAAAGGTCTAAATAAGTCAGAAGCTTCAAGTGAAAGTATTAATAATGTGAAGAACCAGGAATGAGGTGAAGCAGAAAGAACACAGACACGGAAATCTGACCTTATGAAACTGAATGCCATACACTTTGAGTGTATTGGTCAGCATTGTCTATGACAGCTCCTGAAATAGTCAGGTTGAATTTAATTGATTTTTGCCACACCCATTTACACCTTTGCTGTCTTCCTCTGTAACAGATGAGTATTTATTGCCTGCTCTCCTTGGTTGGATTTAGTATTTCCTCTGTCTTGCTGCCTGAGGTATAAGTGAATAAAGAGGAAATATCCTCTACAAAGAGAAGTGAAGCACAGTAGCAGTAAGTTCTGGGTAGAACCAATCAGTAACCCCATCTGCAAGGTAGAGACTCCTGGGCTGTATATCCTTCCAGGACAGGTGAGTGCAAAGATAAGAGAACAAGAGTGGGGGTAAAGGATCTACATAATTCAGAATCTGGACAAGTTTTTAAGGCTTTTAGATATTGTTACCCCAGAACTCTTCTTCATTAGACATGGTTGAAAATGACGTCTTACCTTACAAAGTGCCACTTCTGTTAACTGATCTGGTGGTGCCTGATGGACTGATGCTCCATCCAGTGCTTGTTTCTGCTTTTTGAAAAGTGCTGTCATAATAGGTTATAGTTCCCTGTGATTCTTTATTCATTTAAAAATATAGTTATAGTACTGTATATATAATAGTTATTCAGTTAAAAGGTGGTTTAAGGAAACAGGTAAATTAATGGTTTAACATGCCCTAAACAAAATAACTTACACAAGATTAAGAGCTTTCCATATAAAGGCTTATATATACTGTTTAGATCGGTCCCATCATTGTGTTTCTCTTAAACACAAATAATACATGACAATGATTTATCACCTTTATGTATTGGATTAATTGTTATAATCAACTATATTAAAGGAATCAGGTTACCCATGAAAGTATTATCTTTTTAATACACTTACTTTCAAATGTGCATTTCATTTAATTTTAACTACTACTGAAGATTACCCACCAGTCTTGAAATGAAAATGTACTAAAATGAATGTTAATTTATTCTGTAGCTCCTGTGTTGCATCAATTATATATGTGAATATTTATTGTCAAGGATTCATCCATCTATCCATCCATCATTCAACCTGCTATATCCTAACTACAGGGTCACGGGGGTCTGCTGGAGCCAATCCCAGCCAACACAGGGCGCAAGGCACGAAACAAACCCCGGGCAGGGCGCCAGCCCAGCGCAGGGCACACACACACACACACCAAGCACACAATTGGGACAATCTGGAATCGCCAATGCGCCTAACCTGCATGTCTTTGGACTATGGGAGGAAACCAGAGTACCTGGAGAAAACCCACGCAGACATGGGGAGAACATGCAAACTCCACGCATGGAGGACCTGGGAAGCGAACCCGGGTCTACTAACTCAGGGCAGCAGTGCTACCACTGCACCACCGTGCCACCCTTGTCAAGGATGATTATATTAATTTTCATCATTATCTGAGGTGGCCCAAATAAATTTACAATCAGGTCAAAATAACTTAATTTAATACAGGAAAGTGTTGAGTAGATCAGCTTTAAAATTTAGAGAAGAAATTACTGATGCTGTATATAAGAGTTAAATATGTAATTTCAGTTTTAATAAGGTTAAGTTTTATCTGCAACTAGCATTATACATAATTTATGAGGATATCAATGAACAGAAATGTATCTATATATCACATCATCAGAGCTTTGTGAAAACCAAAAGCAAGTCAAAAGTGAAAGCTGCTCTCCAGTCAACTAAAAATGTTGCTGTTATGATTCTGTTATAGTTATCTGTTGCTAAAAGTCATTTACACATTGCATACACTGATTAGAATGACTGGTGGATGTTATTTCACTTACCTTAATAATATTTCTTAGGTCATTGTTTCTAAGTTCAGCCCTGAGAGCCCACTGTAACTGAAGGCTTTATTTAAACCAATGTCTACTTTCAATCAGATTCCTACGTTGATGACAGCAATATTATTTACCATTTTGTACGATTCATTGTCAGAAACTCCTATATAGATTATCCTAAACATTTAGTGGAATTCATTTATGTATGTTAAACATTTAGTGGAAAGAATGAATTTATGTAACATGGGGGATCATCTAGTGTTTTTAAATCTTGTTTTTTTAAGGTTTTCATAATCATTGTCACTATTATTTTCTTTAAACTTTTTTTCAGGGGTTCTAATTGTTTAAGCCATTATTTACCAATGAGCAGACTAGACAGTGCGATGTTGAAAGTAGCTGGAGGCTTTCAACAATCAGTGTAATTTTCCCTCCTGTCTATTCCTATCATCATTAATTATCATTAGTAAGGTATAACTAAAGGAGAGACAAAAGAGTTAAACATGTAAGTCTTAAACAGCTGCATTCACTGTTTTTGATTGTCCTTTTCTAGTAATAAGATGCAAATGAGCAGTTTTTTCGTCTAGCTGGTTTCCATTTATACCTGTGTATTCATCATGCACTATTTGGTTTAATACAATACTTAGAAGAAAATTAAAGAGAAAAAAGTGAAGGACTGAAAATTACTCATCTCTTTTTAGGCTTCAAATCATTTGGATGATATCATAAAAAAGGAAAAATATAAGAATGGCCTAACATTGCAAAGTTAAATTAAATACAATCTGTTATTGGTAAAGACTGATAACTAATTAAACAACAGGGTTGGAATAAAAACCTGCAGCCACTGTGGCCCTCCAGGAATGACACTGTTCACCCCTGCTGTAGGCATAAGTTTAATATGTCACTTTGCTTGGTGCAAACATATCTAATAGAACCTGATTTAACTCACATGCACTGGAGCAGACACATAGCCACATTAAGCACAGAGGCGGACACAGAGAACTGACAGGCAAGCAACATGACAAAAAAATGGACAAGGACAAATGGAAACCATGCACAGTCAGACTGTGGGATACTGTATGTGCTATTTCTATCTGTTAAGTCAGCACAAAATTGTGTCCTTATTTGGACTTGCATGTTAATCTGAGTGGGCCCTGGATGTGGAGAAACAGTATAAACCCTTGGAACATTGTCCAACATGCCTGTGAAGCCAATAAATGGATCAAAGACGTTGCCACCTGTTCCTGAGAAAGCCTTCCATGTCTGCATTGATAACACCAACAGACTCCAATCTTCCGGCCCCACTCTAAGACCGGGCCTTGTCACTGGCTTCAAAATTCATTTTTGTACTATCTGCAGTGTAAGCCTACATTAAACAAAGCTAAGTTATTACTCCTACGTGATTTCTTACCATTGTATCACTAGGGAGGGGTATCATCTTTTATGTTAATATCTATATAGATTCAGGTATATAACACGGCACAAATCTCAAACTAACTCATTCCCAGGGAGCAGCCTCCTCTAGTACACACCTGTCCAAGAGGGTATAAACATTTGAAGTTTTTCTTTTGGCGAGAATTGGAAATATTTCACCTGCTCATTCTTTAAAATTTACTGTTGTTGTAAAGTTAGTCTATAGGAAACCCTGGCCCTAAATATTACAGTGACTGCAGGCTATTGAATTAACTAATTTCTTACATACAAGTTATGCTTGCTGTTGACAGGTCACATATTTAAAATTGATGGCTTTCTCCTGGAGACATTAGAGAATTATACTAGTGTTTCACTTTACTAGGAAGATGAATAAAATATTCTTTACATGAGAAAGAAATATCCATCTATTCATTTTTTAAAACCTATTGGATCATTCCTTGTCAAATTAACCAATGGTCCATGAACTTTGTATCAAATGAACAGGTGTATCCAACCTAGTCAGGAGACACCCTGTAAAAACACTTTTGGTAAGATGAATGCTTTCCAAGATACAGCCAGTTTACCGGCTGTTGATTTTATCTGACCTAATTTTTTAGCTTAAGAACTAAATTACCGAGCTGGCTCAGACTTTGCATGCTGATGCATTAATTGGTATAGTATGTGACAAAATTAAAACATTTGGTCCTGATGATCATGCATGATCAAAGCAGCCCCTAAAAATTAAATAAAATTTGAGTTTTGGCATAGCTATGTTTAAGCCTCAGAAACATATTTGTAACAGCAGACTTTTGATTTTTTTTCCTTATTCAGATAACTATATAAGCTTTCTGAAAAAAAACAATAAACAGAAAAGTATCTGTATCAGGGTTTGAACAACAGACCTCTAAAATCCAAAACCTTGGGAATACCACTGTAACATCCCTACAGAAGATGGCAAACTCAGCCGCATGTCTGGTGAAGACAGTTAATTGACTGTCCAAATATTCATCACTGAAGCAGCAGATGAGATCCTGCTGTCTCATTATTACACTCCTGATGAATCAGGCGCATCCTTCACATTGGAGCAGTGTCCTATTGGAGGCTCTGTTGAGTGCATGTATGATGAAAAATGTTGTATTGGTCTAATCAGTGACAAGAGTGCAGTGTAACCAGACATCCTGATAAGTTTCATGCATCCAAACTATTCTGCACAGTCTTTCCATTGGCCACCTGGAGATGATATTTGTTGGGTGACATTACAGTGTGTCATTGTGCTTCTTAATGCACCAACAAAGGTCAGTGACAGGTAGTACCATCTTGTTCTCAAAGACATAGACTTCCTACACTGTGCACTCGACTGAAACAGAAATGAAATGGGTCACATTCCTGCTGCTGCAGTACCAAGATATTAACATTTCATGATAACCAGAGGTGGGTAGAGGAGTCAAAAACTGTACTCAATAAGAGTATTGTTACTACAAAATAATATTACTCAAGTAGAAGTAAAAAGTAGTCATCCAAAAAAATACTCAAGTAAGAGTAAAAAAGTATTTGGTGAAAAGACTACTTAAGTACTTAGTAACTGTTTGATCATAATAAATTATTTATTTTTTAGAAATGTAATAAGACAGACAAAAATATAAAATAATGTGCAAATTCTGCTATTTCCAAATAACAAAATAAAAAATTAGTAAAAATAAATAACATTTTACAAAATAAAGATGCACAAATAACACAAAGTTCCAAATATTACTTTTTCATAACAAAGCTTTTGAAGCCAATACCTACAGTAGGTAACATGTACAGGTGCTGGTCATAAAATTATAATATCATGACAAAGTTGATTTATTTCAGTAATTCCATTCAAAAAGTGAAACTTGTATATTAGATTCATTCATTACACACAGACTGATGTATTTCAAATGTTTATTTCTTTAATTTTGATGATTATAACTGACAACTAATGAAAGTCTCAAATTCAGTATCTCGGAAAATTAGAATATCAATTAAGACCAATGCAAAAAAGGATTTTTAGAAATGTTGGCCAACTGAAAGGTATGAACATGAAAAAGTATGAGCATGTACAGCACTCAATATTTAGTTGGGGCTCCTTTGGCCTGGATTACTGAAGCAATGCGGCGTGGCATGGAGTCGATCAGTCTGTGGCACTGCTCAGGTGTTATGAGAGCCCATATTGCTCTGATAGTGGCCTTCGGCTCTTCTGAATTTTTGGGTCTGGTGTATTGCATCTTCTTTCTACAATACCCCATAGATTTTCTATGGGGTTAAGGTCAGGCGAGTTTGCTGGCCAATCAAGAACAGGGATACCATGGTCCTTAAACCAGGTACTGGTAGCTTTGGCACTGTGTGCAGGTGCCAGGTCCTGTTGGAAAATGAAATCTGCATCTCCATAAAGTTTGTCAGCAGCAGGAAGCATGAAGTGCTCTAAAACTTCCTGGTAGATGGCTGGGTTGACCTTGGACCTCAAGAACACGATGGACCAACAGCAGCAGATGACATGGCACCCCAAACCATCACTGACTGTGGAAACTTTTACACTGGACCTCAAGCAACGTGGATTCTGTGCCTCTTCTCTCTTCCTCCAGACTCAGGGACCTTGATTTCCAAAGGAAATGCAAAATTTACTTTCATCACAGAACATAACTCAGCAGCAGTCCAGTCCTTTTTGTCTTTAGCCCAGGTGAGACGCTTCTGACGCTGTCTCTTGTTCAAGAGTGGCTTGACACAAGGAATGCGACAGCTGAAACTCATGTCCTGCATACGTCTGTGTGTGGTGGTTCTTGAAGCACTGACTTCAGCTGCAGTCCACTCTTTGTGAATCTCCCACACAGTTCTGAATGGGTTTTGTTTCACAATCCTCTCCAGGGTGCTTGATTTATCCCTATTGCTTGCACATTTTTCTACCACATCTTGTCCTTCCCTTCGCCTCTCTATTAATGTGCTTGGACACAGAGCTCTGTGAAGAGCCAGCCTCTTTAGCAATGACCTTTTGTGTCTTGCCCTCCTTGTGCAAGGTGTCAATGGTCGTCTTTTGGACAATTGTCAAGTCATCAGTCTTCCCCATGATTGTGTAGCCTACAGAACTAGATTGAGAGACCATTTAAAGGCTTTTGCAGGTGTTTTGAGTTAATTAGCTGATTAGAGTGTGGCACCAGGTGTCTTCAATATTGAACCTTTTCATCATATTTTATTTTACCGAGATACTGAATTTGGGACTTTCATTAGTTGTTAGTTATAATCATCAAAATTAAAAGAAATAAACATTTGACATACATCAGTCTGTGTGTAATGAATTAATCTAATATACAAGTTTCACTTTTTGAATGGAATTACTGAAATAAATCAACTTTGTCATGATATTCTAATTTTTTTTTTATTTATTTTTTATTAATTTTATTACAATCCATACAAAACAAGCAAGTTTTTACAAGAGAAAATTAAGCGCGCTGCGCACTAGTCCCGGGACATAACAGCGTTTTAAAACGCGTTACAGTAATGTGTGCATGCCCATCTGCCATGCATCGACACACTACCCATCAAATGAAACTTCAAAGTCTCGTCTTACCCGATGATATAAACCATTTTGACACACAACAACCACAGCACTGACACCTAAAGCCTTTTTACAGAGAAGTACATACTTTTAAGAGTTGACTTTCCCTACCTTTGAAGACCCCCTGCAAGTCAAACATCAATATTTCCGAGCAGTATTGATCCCATTGTGTCCGTAAGGCTCCAGCGAATATAATCCAGTAAAACGATTTAGGTCCAAAACACACCATATATTCTCAAAGGGACAAAAACTCCAGAAAACGCGTTTCATAACTTGAGACCACCTACGTAATTTCTTTTCATATATATTGCTCATATCAGACGTAATTTGTTTCTGTCGGCGATAACCATGCTACGCATGAAACACGGAAGTGTTAGCTTCTGATCGACACCTAAGTTGGCCAATTATGACGGGTCTAGGGGTTGACTGGCACCTCGTGATAGCCAACGAGTGTCACAGACAACGAAGGATGACGTATAGCTCCAAACCCTGGTAGAAGCTACCAGTTTGATTGGACACTGTGACTGACACTCAAAACTTACAGCAAATGAGCAGCCGAGCATTTTGATGTGTAACTTGCCAACTTAACTTGTAAACAAAACGATCAGAGCTGCGTGAAGGTGGCATTTGTGCCAGTCTGCAGAGTTGGTGCGTGGTTGTTTATTGTGATTTCGCCAATTTTTTCGCATTTTAAATATGAATAAAAGTAGAAGTTTAAACGTAAATAAAAGCTCGATTAAATAATAGATGCATATGCCAGGCGTTGCGAAAGTATTCAACCGCCCAGGAGACGTCTAATGGCAGAAGACGACATGTGCCACGCCCTTGTGCTTTCTGCTAGCTAGTGATTGCTGCCATCAAGTGGCACATGGAAAAACGCTGAGCTGTGTTGTAACAGTTTGTAAAAAGAAATATATATAGTTTGTGTGCATTTATAAAAAAAAAAGTAAAAATAAAAATATAAATATATTTTTGGCCCATAAGACTTGTATTGACTATTTTTACATAGAAATGTGTATTTTTATTGTTTTATTATTTTTATAACTAATAGAGTGACACTGTATGTAGATATAGATTCCTTTAGGTGTAAAGCTTTCAGTAGAGCCCTCATTGATATATGTGGGTTGAAGCACTCAAAAGTTATTAAACTTTTTCCATATGTTCCAAAATATGGATAATGGTCCCTCTAAAAAGCCCCTGGGCATGCCCACATAAAAACTGGTGTAAAAATGTCATTTTACAGGTATTCTTTTCAAATTTGAAATGTGAGTAGTCAACAAGTTATTCTGTTGGTACATAGTGTGTTTCTGTCCCCATCTACCTACTGAAGCTTTATTTTCCTTTATTTTCATAAAAGAACTTAGGCTTGAGAACAAAATATTCGTTTTTTTGTGAGTTCTAATGTGCATAACTTTTGATCAGTCACACCTACAGTGATTCTGACTACTAAGGGTGAAACTAGAGAATGTTACCTTTACAAAGAGACCAAACATGTGTTTATACTCCAGATATTTCAATAACAGCAATGATTCTAATTTGGAGAGGTCGAATTACAAGCGATTTAGCAAAAATGACCCCGCTTGATAAGGGGTTAAGTTAAGAACAGATCGATCCCCACCCCTAAGAGAGAGAGCAAGCCAAGCGGTGTAAAATTTAAGGCTTGTAAACATACCTAAATTAATAAATTCTCTGTGCTTTATGAACTTATTTTAAAATATTACTGATTAGATCCTGCCATGTTTTGAAAAAGTCTGTCGGATCCTCTAACTGAGTATTTGATTTTTCCAATTTCAAATAATATAACACATCAGTTTCCCACTGACTTAAAAGAGGAGAGTTTGGGTTCTTCCAGTTTATCAGAAGAAGTCTGCGTGCCAAAAGTGTAGTGAATGCAATCACAATTTGTTTGTCTTTCTCCACTTTAAGCCCTCTGGAAGAACCCCAAACACAGCTGTTAATGGGTTAGGAGGGATTGTGAGTCCAAGGCTGTCTGAAGGTAATTAAAATTTTGTCCAGAATAATGTTAATTTGGTGCAGGCCCAGAACATGTGACCTAGTGAGGCTGGGACTTGGTTGCAGCGTTACAGGTTGGATCATGCCCTGGAAACATTTTGGAGAGTTTTAGTCGAGACAGATGTGCTCGATATATAATTTTGAGTTGTATAATTGTATGCTTTGCATATGGAGCTTGAGTGAATTCTCTGCATTGCTACTTTCCACTCCTTTTCTGATATATTAATTGAGAGATCTTTTTCCCAGTGTCCTCTTGGATCTTTGAAAGGAGGGATTGTAAAATGATTTTATATATTGTAGAGATGGAGTCTAAGTCCTTGAGATTGAGCAATATTTTTTCCAGCATGGATGAGGGTGCAAGATGAGGAAAATCTGGAAGGTTCTGTTTAACAAAGTTCCTGATTTGAAGATAGTGAAAGAAATGTGTAGCTGGAATGTTAAATTTGGAATGTAATTGTTCATAGGATGCAAAGACGTTGTCTATATAAAGATCTCTAAGCAAGTTAATTCCAAATTTTTCCAGATATTAAAAACTGCATATGTTTGTGAAGGTTGAAAGAGGTGGTTCTCTTGCAGGGTGCCACAGATAGAAGCTTCTCCGTCTTAAAATGCTTTCTACATTGGTTCCAGATTCTAAGTGAGTGGAGCACAATTGGGTTATTAGTGTATTGCCGATAGCGTGTGTTTATTGGAGCACAGAGCAAGGAATACAAAGTACTGCAGGATTTTACTTCTATTGCGGTCCAAGCCTGTGTATGTTCTTCTATTTGTGTCCAGGTTCTTATCGCCTGTATATTTGCTGCCCAGTAATAAAACTGGAAGTTAGGTAGAGCCATGCCGCCTTCTGCCTTTTGTCTTTGTAGGTCTCTTTGGATGCGTGGATGTTTTGAATTCCAAATAAATGAGGTTATTGTTGAATCTAATTGCTTAAAAAATGATTTATTAATGTATATTGGGATGTTTTGAAATAAAAAAGGAGCTTAGGAAGAATATTCATCTTAACAGTGTTAATTCTTCCAGCTAGTGTGAGATGAAGGGTTGACCATCTATGCAAGTCTTGTTTAATTTTTTCCATGCAGGCGAAATTTTGTTGATAAAGAGCTTTATGTTTACTTGTGATGTTTACCCTAGGTATTTAAACTGTTCTGCAATGATAAAAGGTAGGGTTATCTAATCTAATTTTATATGCTTGAGAATTCACTGGAAAGAGTACACTTTTATTCAGATTAATTCTGAGACCAGAGATCTTTTGAAATTCTGTGAGTGCTGCTGGGCAGGGGACGGTTTTTTGGGTCTGAAAAACCCGTACCATGTCATCTGCATATAATGAGATTTTCTGTTCCCGTCCTTCTCTTTTAATCCCCTTTTTCCCGATCAGTATTTGACAAATGTATTGCCCCTTGGCTCAATGGCAATCCCAACAGCCGGTGACAAGGGGGATCCCTTTCCTGGTTCCCGTTCTAGTTTTAAAATAGTCTGAGCAAAATGTTATTGATGCAAACTGGGAAACTTCTGGGTTTTGTATACAGTAATTTAATCCCCTGCACAAAAAGTTTGGGCCAAACCCAAACTTCTCTAATAAATAGTAAAAGGGATTTCCATTCAATCATGTTGAATCTTTTCTGCATCCCAAAATTTAAAAATATTTCTGGGGTGTTTGATTTAGTTAGTAGTATATTACATTAAAGAAACGTTTTAAATTTGAAGATAAGTGCGGCACCCTAATAAATCCCGTTTTTCTTGGGATATTACAGGGGGCACTTTCTCCATCCTTCTAGCTATGATTTTAAGTACTGTATTTTAACGTCGTTTTCAAAATGACATTGGTCTGTATGATGCACATTGTAATAAGTCCTTATTTTTTTTTTTGGAAAGACAGTGATTAGTGCTTGGCGGGTTTGTGGAAAAATTGGTTATCTCTGGCCTCTATAAATATTTAATGGAGGGGGCTAGCTGAGCGGAGAATATCTTGTAAATTTTGCAGGAAACCATCAGGGTTCTTCTTTCCCGGGGGACTTTAAGCATCTAGTTTAAATTTTGAAACCCCCGGAAATTTTATCAAATTTCCCCCCCCACTAGAAGCGTCTATTTGTTTTATCCTTTAAAGGGATCCAAAAATGCATTAGATTGTGTATTTCTTCCCCTTTAAAATCAGAAATATATAAAGGGTTTAAAAGGAGTCTCTGAAAGTGTGCATTATTTTTTTTGGTGATTTTATCTCCGTTGGGGCTTTTGTGATTACCCAAATTCCGTTCCTTCTTGCTTGTGAATTTGTTGAGCTAAAAACTTTTAGCTTTCTCCCCCTGTTCATAATAATTTATTCTGGATTTGTAAATTAATTTTCAGGTTCTTTGGGTTTTCAAGAGGGTTTTTAAATCGAATTAGAGCCTGCCTTCTCCCATGAGAGTCTCGCTTGGTAGTCTGGCGTGTTCTTCATCTTTTTTTTTAAATTTTAAAATTTTTTTTCTCTGCTACTTTTTGGCCTTTGGTTTATTTCTGTGGGGGAAAAATATGAGATAATCTGTCCTCAAAAGGCCTTAAGGTTTCCCAGAGTATTCCTGCAAAAGATCTTGGTTTATTAAACGTCTCTAGAAAAAAATTTGGTTTTTTTTGGATATAAATTCAATTTCAATTCTTATCAGCTAATAGAAGCCCGGGGTTTAGGTGCCATCCCCGGGGGGGGAGTGCATGGGGCTTAGTAATTTTAGCTCCCAAAATCATAGGTGCATGGTCAAAAAAAACAATAACATCGTATTTGCAAGATTTAATCTTAGGCAAAAAGTTTTGTCTTAAAAAAAGTAATCGATCCGGTAACAATTTATGTACTGGTGGTAGAAAAAAAATATGTTCTTGAATTTGGGTTTAAAACCTCCAGGGGGTTCCCGATAAGTTGTGATCAGCTATAAACTTTGTAATTATTTTTTCAGTATTAGATGCCCCTTTTCCCCTGTGGAGGGGGCCCCTTTTAAAAGTGGATTTAGAAACACAATTAAAGGGCCCCCGCCCTTATAACTTTATGAGTGTTCAGATTGGGGAAAGGATGCAAATAAATTTTGAAAAAATTCCTTTCATCAACATTTTTCAAATTAGATAAGTCTCCCATAACCAATTTCATATCTCCTTCAGGATCCAAATCATCTGATGCTACAAATGGAACAGTTCTGGTATGGAATTCCCCACCCCTAGTTTTTTTTTAAATAAAAACTAAAAATGGAACATTTGGGGAAATCAAAATCTTTTTGCAGCGGGGAAATGATCCTTGCCCTTTTTAAGTGGGTTTTTCCCGTAAAAAAAACTATTTTAGCATTTAGACCTTTTTAGGTGGGGAGTACTTTCTTTTTTCTTTAACTTGTGGTTTTGGGGCCCTTTTAAAATTCCAGCTTTCGAAGTTTTAAATTTCCCATCATGGAGACACTGATTCTGAACTTTTGATGTCATTTTTTAGTCTTATTATAATTATAAAGGAGGAAAGGGAAGTTAAAGGGCCCGCTCTTTTCTCCCCCCCCCTTTAACCCCCCACCCCTCCCCTTTTTCCTCCCCAAGTGGGGCTAAAACCCCCCTTACACAGTCTCAGTCCTCTGGCCCTTTTCCCCGAGACAGAGTCGTCCAAAAAACAAAACAAGCTCCCAAAGCAGGGGGGGCTTTGGGGGTTAAAAGATAGAATATCTCTAAAAAAAAAAAAAAAAAGGAGTTTTTTACTTTAAAAAATATATATAGTCTTCAGCAATTTTTTGTGCATTAAAAATGATACACCCCGATAATAAACCCGGGGGGTGGTGGGAAAAAAAGTGTCCCGAAAAGCATAACAAGTCTTAATGCAGTAATGAATAACAGTAAACCAAAAGGGGATCATATTGAACAGTCTGTTTTTGGGTAGAGGGTGAAATAATTAAAAAAAGAAAAAAAAAAAAAAAGAATAATTAAGCACAATAAAACATAAACAGATAGTGCCTTAGTAATACTAAGTAATAATGAGAATATATTAGAATATATGCTGATAAAAACCCGTATTTTAAAACAAATAGATCAGACAAAAGATTATTAATCTTTGCTTTATCATTAACCGCCATGACTCACTATTATGTATCAGAATAGTCCCGGGATCAGCTTTCATAATTCCTTTTCTGCTGCTTCCTTGCTAGCGAAGACATAGAATTGACCCTGCCATTCCACTTTCAGTTTTGCCGGATACAGGAGGCTGTATTTGACACTGGCTTGCCGTAGCGCTGTTTAATATTATAGAAGGCTGCGCGTTTAGTAGCTGTTGCTGGAGAGAAGTCAAGGAAGATAAGAATGTGGTTATTTTCATATATAATATCTTCCTTGTTTCTGAGGAGTGCCTTCACCTCTAGCTTAAATGATAATCGTTCAAAACGAACTATAAAAGATCTTGGTCGGGGTCTGACGGTGTTTGATCCGCGTACGCGGCAAGCCGCTGCTATCTCAGATTCTGCTTTAAAGTCGTCCCCGATTATTTTAGAAAAAGTTCACCTCGAATTTCACAGGGTTTGAACTTTCTCGATTCTCCGGCAGACCTTCAATTCTGACATTATACCTTCTACTCCCATCTTCTAAAGCAGCCAGTCTGTCTCCAAGTTTTTCTCCGAGTTTTTTGCATTCGGAACTGACATTTACTGCTCTTTCCTCGGCACTGGCAGCTAAATGTTCGGCCATTTCAATCCGATTCGTGAATGTCTCCTTGAAATGCTCCAGTTTAACCGAAGTTTTCCTGAATCGCTCTTCAATTTTACCCAGCACCTGTCGAAGCTCAAGTTGCACCTCTTGATGCAGCCTTTCATTTGGTGATGTTTAAGCTTCAGCAGGAGTTGGTTCTCAAGGCTCCTGCAGTGAAGCTGTGACTGTTTAGCAGTGATTCAGGAGTCCTGTATGACTAAAAAGTCTCTCACAGGCTGCAGACGCAGGAAGTTTGTGTGTGGTCATGTGACTGCATGGTTGCATTGTTGCTGATTGGTGAATCAGTCATTCAGTAGATCCACTGGTGAGTTCTCTCTAACTAAAATATAGTGTATATAAATGTGTAAATAAAAAAAGTAACAAGTTGAGTGTTGCCCAATGTAGCAGAGGAAGATCTTCACAAATGTACTCAAGTAAAAATAAAAAGTATGGTGCAGTAAAACTACTCATAGAAGTACAATTTTTTAAAAAGGTTACTCAAGTAAATGTAATGGAGTAAATGTAACTTGTTACTACCCACCTCTTATTATAACCAGTATTGTATTTAATGATAAATCAAGCTGCTTTTGTTCATGTGTTGTGCGTAATGTGCCTTTGGAGATTTATTTTTTCCATTAATCCTATTCCCAAGTTAGTGATGAAGAACTTGATAATTATCATTACTGACAAAGGGTAAATTTAATCCATGTTTATAATGGAAAACAAAAATGAAGGATTCACATAAGAAAAGTAAGACTTGTTTTTGAGAAAGAAGGGACCCATAAGACACATTGAGACAGGCATTTTGAGACAGGCACTAGGCTTTTAAGA
>NW_024378940.1:0-40456 GCF_016835505.1 Polypterus senegalus
ATACTCTAACCGCGTAAACTAATACTACGACCTTTGCACTTTCTTTACTCCTTTAGGTTAATGAGGTCCGGGAAACGCGTGTAGAGTGGGACGACAATGCATCCCGGCGGTCAATGCAGGCTGTCTCCAGTCTACATGAGACCGCTGTGACACTCCCAAAGACGCTAATATCGTCAACAAAGACGTCTTTCTGCACTATATAAATGAAAAAAGGTAGTTTCCTTTCTTTATACTTTTTTCCTCCAAACAAAGCCTCCCTCTTTACATGCAGAGGACGCTAAACTAATTTCATTTAATTAATGGTAATGCCAGTGTGCATATTACCACAAAGTGCTTTTTAAAAGACATCAAAAGATAACAAAGCATAAACATGGTCAAACCATTTAATCCAAGACAAGTCATAGGGACCCAAAGTATCTAATAACTTGAGATTTTTTAATGAGCATATGTACACACAGAAGCTTCAAAAAAATAAAAAGGTTTTTATTCTTCACAAAAGATGTTCTGTAAAACTGTGGGGCTTCTAAAGAGCACAATGGCAAAATGGATTTGCCTAAAAACACAAGGCAATCCAAGGCGAACATGTTCCCAATACAATAATCCCAAGGCAAAATCAAAAACACAGCACAGAAGTAAAAAATCCAGAGATATCAAAAGGTATAAAGCACAGAGAAGCACAAGAACACACCAAACTCCCAGAGTTCACAATGAACCACCAGGAAATATGATAGACCTTCCAGATTTATACGATGGGGTGTAGTTCTGCAGCAATGATTGTCAGGAGGTCCCGCCTCTTGGGGTCAATCACCCACAAAACACATGGAACATAACCAAGGCATTGTACACAATGCAGATAAACAAAAAAATATTAACATATATAAGGGACACAAAAATTAACAAAAGACATGAAACAATATTTTAACCGCCAGTCACCTGAGGAACATGACATTTTGTGTGTTTGTTTTGTTATATTTATGTATCTACTTATTGAGCTTCTGAAAAAATCCAAGTTTTCCTCTTGAAGACAAATAAAATCTATCTATCTATCTATCTATCTATCTATCTATCTATCTATCTATCCATCTATCCATCCATCCATCCATCCATCCATCCATCCATCCATCCATCCATCCATCCATTCATTCATTGTTACCTGCCAGGACAGGTTCAGGTTCCTTACTTGGCCAGGAGGGCAGAGGAAGCAAGGGTATGGGAGACAACCTGTCAGGAATACATGCTTCCCTATACAACAGGTGGCAGTCTCCTGGGTGGACGCTACTGTGCAGACACACAGGGTATTCTAGTCCTGTAGGGCAGCCTTGGTCTTTTCGATGCTCATCTTGAAGCTTTGAAGGCTGAAGATTGTCATGATGCTGTGACATCCTTACACCATCATACTGGAAAGAGACTGCTCTCAAAGAAAATGTAACTTAGACCTGATGCTTCAGATGTAAAAGAACCTGGCTGTGGTTGGTGTCCTGCACCCCAGTGTGAAATCCTGCCATGCAATCAAGCAAATAAGGGCATCGATGCCCAGTATGACACACATACGGGTTAGGCTGGCACATCAGGTATGTTAGTGGTGGCCTCCTCTCCTGTGGGCACCACACTAAACCCTTTAATGTCACTGCACCTTCAGTGTTGAACCTTGCCTGGGGAGCAGTAAATGACAATCCACTGAGGTGCAAGGAATCTCTCAACAGGCAACCAACCAGTGATTACGCATCACCTAGGCTGTATTTTGTCTAAATTAGCGATCTGTTATGGACCATAAAGGAGTCAAAAATTAACTCCTTATCCAGTGGCCCTACCACCATGAGATTAGTGACCTAGCACATTCTATGGTACATTTAGGAATAGAAAACCTTGGGAGTATCACAAATGTGCTTCAATTGGCCAGGAATACATAAAGAGATGTGCAGCTTTTGCACGTTTTGCCCAGATTGCCAAATGGCACCAGCAGACCAGGCACACCTCATCCTACTGCTGATCATTGACACCCTGTTTAGCGGACCCAGCATCAATATCTTTGGCTCACTTGAACCATCAGCATGGGCCCACAAGCATATTGATGTACTCATGCCACCTTCTACCCAAAGGCCTTTCCCTTGTGAGAGGCTAATTTCAGAACAATTGCCTGAGAAACTGGTGGGGGTCTTTGCACAAGTTGACATCCCAAGGAGGTCCTAATAGAGCAGGGGATGCCTTTCACATTCAGTATGTTCAGGGAGGTGGCCAAGCTACTGTGCATTACCCACCTCCGGATGTCCATTAACAGCTATAGCTCCTACAGTGATGACATTGTCTTCTGTTCCAACACCTGGGAAGATCATATGCAGCACGTCTTGGCAACCTACAAATAACCCCAAAAAAAATGCTATGTTTGTCTGACCAAAGCCAAGTATCTCCGGTTTACATAGTGGGCAGAAAGGCTCAAACTATAGTGTTCCAAAGTTGCAGCCATTTAGGACTGGTCCTGTTACCGACCTCAGGCCTGGGGAACCTGGGCCAGGTAAAAGCCACTGTTGCTACAGGGGTGTAGCCACAGCGATATGGTGTAAAGCATCAAAGAAACAGACAACAGTCCCGAGTCTCAAACCATACTTCTCTGTTCTCTTTTTTCCAGAAATATATATATACTTCAATTTCTGCATAGATCAACATGGCAATCAGTGAAAACAATGGTGCAAGCCAATTTCCTCTGCATAACAAATAGTGTAAACACATTTACTTTGTTTCCCTTTGATTAGAAACCAATTTTCCAGGAACCAGACAGTTCTGTACCCCCACATTGTATGTAGATGAGATACTAAGTCAAAGCAGTCTGACTATTCAAAGCAGGTGACTCTTTACTAAGACAGGTAAATATTTATGTCCTGTAGATAGTCATAAAGCAATAACCTGTATGGAATTTTCCAGAAATTCTGCCTTTTCTAAGTAACACACCAAAATGTTATTTTCTTTTATAATGCTGAGTTGTAGCCATTACACTCTCCCTACTTTTTGAGATGTCTCCTGACATCTTGCTCCAAAGGCTCAGCCTTTGGTTCAGTGTCTATTGTGTCTCAACTAGTGGTCTTAGATAATAAGCAAATCCTGGGTATGCTGGATACACTATTGTGTGGCTTGGCAACAGATATATAGGATTCTGTATAACTGCATGGACACCAGGATTCCAAGGCTGGTATGATGGCTGCCCCAGTCTGTGGTATGTGAATACTTTCTGGGTCTGACAGTGCTGAGCCGATCTTCTTAAAGTGTCCCCTTCTCTGTCACTCTGGTGTTCTGTTGCTAGGTCTTCTTGACCATTTGTGGGTTCCACTACTTCATCAATGTTCTCCACCTGGGGTTCAGCAACACTGCTCTCCATTTCCAGTCCTTTTTCCCCTTGATGTTCCTTGCAAAGGATTTCTGTCAGGCTGTCGTGGTTCTCGTGGTTCAGGGTAGAACTCTCGATTCTATTACCTTAGATCTGACATGTGCTGGAAAGCTGGCAAGCACGGGGACCATATGAGGTTTCTGCTTCCCTCACCCGGAGTGATCAGGCGCTGAGTCTGGTGTCTTACTCTTTGTTCTTGCCGGTCTTTGCATTTTCCTTTTCACTGTGTTTGATTTAGTGTCTTTTCAAAAGCTAAGTCACTCACAGGCAGCAGGAGGTTCCGGTGTAGTATCCGGGGTGCTCTGCTACCAACTTCTGGCTGTACAATATACACTGGGCTGTCTTTAATTCTCTCCACAATATGACATACCTCTTTTTCCCAGTAGTCACAGAGTTTTCCTGAGCCTCCTCTCCCAGATGGTTTCTGACTAAGACTCTGTCACCTGGTTGAAGAATAGCACCCCCTCACTGTCGGTCATAATACTGTTTAACCTTGGCCGATGCTTTCCGACTGTTATCTGCAGCAATCTGGTAAGCTTCTTTCATCTGGGTTGCCCATTTTTGCACAAAGTCCTGGCTGTCTGTTTCCTCATTGTCAGTTGTAAGATTAAACAACAAATCGATAGGTAATTTTGGGAGCTCTGCCATACAAGAGGAAAAATGGTGAATAGCCAGTTGATTCGTGTCTTATACAATTATATGCATGCACAATTTATGGTAGGTAATCTTTCCACTTGACTTTTCTCTTCTTCCAAGGTTGAGCATCTGAAGCAGAGTTCGATTGAATCGTTCTGCTGGATTCCCTGTGGATGGTAGGGAGTGAGTGCGGAGTGAGCTATTCCAGATAGTTGTTGGAGCCTCTGAAATAAGTTATTTTCAAACTCACGCCCCTGGTCATGGTGCAGCTTTGCAGGGTAGCCAAAGCGGGGATAAAGTCTTGGAAAATCTTCTCAGCTGCAGTTTTTCCAGATTTGTTTTTGGTGGCATATGCTTGTGCAAAGTGAGTGAAGTGATCCATGAGAACCAGAACATAGTCATAACCTCCTTTACTTGGCTCAAGATGGAAAATCTCAGAGAGCAGTTCAAAGGTTCGCATGTAGTAATAGAGCCCATAGGTGCTCTGTCTTGGTTACTAGGGTGCTTCTGTTTGATGCAGGCGCATTGTCAGTTTACATAATCTTCAATCTCGCTGCATGTAAGGCCAATAAAATCTTTCTCTGACTAGATGAATCACCTTGTCAGATCCGATATGTCCCATATCATCATGGAGCTTTAAGGACAACTGGTTTCAGCTTATGTGGCAAAACAAGTTGCATTCTTTTCTTACTTGCCTGTACAGTACTCCCTTGTAAATGGTGAGTTTGTTCCATTCATGTATCAGTCTCTTTGTTTCAATTCCCATTTGTTCCTTGTCCTTCTTATTTGGACCCCATCCTCTGCTTTTGAGGTTAATGATTTCACTGATGGTAGCTTCTTCTTGCTGTGCGACCTAATATCATTTAGTGTGACTGTATCAGCACTTTCTGGCAACACCCCGTCATCCACTGAGGTAAACTGTAGAGCAGCCCCCCATGGCACTTCTTTATCTTTAGCTGCTTTGTCCCCTGCCAGACAGCTGAGACGACTTCAGGAGATATTGTTTCATTATATTTCAGTGATAGTGGACTGTAAGTCCACAGGGAAGCGGGACAGCGTATCTCCATCTGTATTTGCTTTCCCAGGGTGGTATTTGATGTCAAAGTTAAAGTCTGCTAATTCTCCAAGCATATGTCAGAGGGTTATTGTCAGTATATACAGTGAAGGTGGGTGCAAAATATAGATAGTCTCTACATTTTTCACAGATTGCCCACTTCAGGGCCAAGAATTCTAACTTGCCAGAGTAGAGATGGTAATTTCTCTCAGCTGGGGTTAGTGTTCTTGATCCATAGCCAATTACCGTAGTTTACCCTCCTGCTGTTGGTAAAGTACTGCTCCTAGTCCTTCGTTTGATGCATCAGTGTGCCAAAACAAGGGCAATTCAAAATTTGGAAAAGCAAGTATGGGTACCACTCATATAGTCCCCAAGGGGTACTGAAAGCAGTGACAGATCTTGAGTCCTCATCCATGAAACCTTGATGATATGCACTTCCTTGATCCAGGATTGAAAACCATGAGTAGCCCCCAAGATTATCCAGTAGGTCTTGAATGCGTGGCAGGGGGTGTCTGTCAGGGATGGTTTAAAGGTTTAGCTCTCTAAAGTCCGCACAAAGACTAAAGTTAAGTCCCTTTTCCTGACACAGACAACTGGAAAGAGTAAGCTGAAGTGGACTTCTTTATCCAACCATGGTCCAAAAGGTTCTGGATGTATTCCTTCACCTCTTGGTATAAGGGCTTTGGAATAGCATTGTACCTTTTCTGCACAGGAGTATCATCCTTCAAGTGGATTTTAGCTTCAAATCTGGAATGCAATCAATTTCACCATCTTCCTGCGAAAATACATCTGATTCTTCATATAACTGCTTAACTACCTCTTGTTCTTCCTCTTTTAGTGGGACAAATCTACTGGTGGGTTCCATTTCCTCTAGCAGTAACCTTGTATTTGTTGCTTTCCTGTTTAACTCTACTGTACTCTGTGTGTGCAGCATTGACTTAGGGCCCTCAATTGGCTGACTGAGTATTACTGGGTCAGATGGTGGGGGAAGGACTGGCCAGATATCAATAATTTCTTCTAGAGTGCCTAATATTGTTCCACTAGGAAGGTAGATATCATGTAAGGTGTAATTTTGAAGAGGTATGGTAATTAGTTTTGAGTGCCAGTTGGGCTGTCAACAATGGCAGGGAGTAGTTCATGCCCTCTGGGCAATGACTCTTTCTAGTGGCTCAAAGTCATTGTGCCTCCTCTAGGCAAAGCCCTAATTTTACATTTCACTTGACATATCTGACATGCTGGGATAACAAGCCCCTTTTTCCCCATCCTTACTGTAATACCTGGTGATATTGCTTCCCCAGGTTTTACTCCTACTGCAGAGATGATATTATCTGCTGTGTCACCTTTCACGTTTAATGCCTCACTCAGCAGCGCACTAAGAATGGTGGTATCGGTCTGGTCACAGTTCTCTCTGATCAGTTCCTCTATAACATTGAAGCCTAACAGCGGACAGTTAACATGACTTTGACTTACTAACAAAGGAACATCAATGGCTACCTGCCCCTGCCTGGAGCTCAGTATCTGAAGTGTCACCTCAATCCACCCTTGAATGGAATCTCAGTGCCATTTGCTGCAGTAATACAGAGTGCACTTCCTGTTAATAAACTCTTAAGTGATTGAATCTTAACATCAGGCAATGTCTTCCTTACCCCTCTCTCCCCACTATTCTAACCTGTGCTCCTGTGTCTAACAGCATTTGTGTTTGAATCCATTGATTACACATGTGACCATGCAGCGACTCCCAATTAGTTGGAGCAACGTTTGCTTTGGGGCAGTAGATCGTGTTTTGCATTGTGGGAGCCTCAGTCTGGGGGACCTGTTACTCCTGTTGGTCACTGGTTGTTCCTCTCCAGTGACCTTCACCAGTTTCCTGATTCCCATCTCTTAGTACAGCCAACAGCTCTGTGTCCCATCAAACCACAGCGAAAACGTGGTACACCGTTCTTTTTTCTGCTGGGCACATTCTTGACATCTTCTTTTAGGACTATCTCTTGGAGACCTGAGTGTTCAATTGTGGCAGTGCATGGACATCTGTCTGAGTACTGTTACCAGTATGCTTTGTGATCTTTTCAAATTTTTTTTAGCATAGACACTTGGCTGTCAGCTGCTCAATGGTAGTATTATGAGCCAGATGTGCACAGAGAACTTTCAAATTATCATTTTCGTTATAGTTCACAATTTTGTCAAATTGTTTTGCTAGTTCGGACACTCAAGCAGTTAACTGCTTTATAGCTGCACTGTCAACTTGCGTTCTATTGTTTGCTTGACTCAGTTCAGTCTGATCAGCCTGTGAACTGTCCTTTTGTTGTACTGAATTTACAGAGACAGACCTATGTTCATTCAGGTGTGAAGGCGCTTTATTTCTCTGCTTCCTCCCTGGTAGATTTAGTTATCTTCTCTAGAATTATATCATCAGTCACCTTCAAGTCAGTAAGAAATGGTTTATGTCTTGTCTGATGTTGTTATTTTTTTATTGAACCCTTGATAAAGGGTATAAAGAAATATGCCCTGAACTAATTTTCTGTCATAACTGAATTCAGCTCCATGCTGTTTGATGCCTGCAGCACGCGTTGTCGAAGATCCATTATCCTATATGCAAAATGTTGGTGTTTCCCTATCTTGTTGCTTTGTATTGCTCAGTTCTTAAAACAGTTCTGTGCTTTTTCCTAATGTGTAACCTAAAAATCGTTTGAGCTCATCTAATGTGAGATCATCTCTACTCATGAGAAACTTTTTGAAGATACCCGGTTTAACTACTTTTAGTACAGACTTAACAACTTCAAACTCAGTAAATCCCTCATGTAACCCTACATCTATTTGTTTGGAAAGGTTACTGTATGACATTTCAGAGTCCCCATCATAGATTTGCCCACCATGGACTTTGAACTCCCTCTGAGGGGAGAAAGTAGCAACATCAGTGAGTCTTACCACTTGATCTGAAGTCCTGTAAGGAAGACATTCTTTCTCCGAGTCCACAGAGTTCCTCCTATTTTCAGAGTTTCTGCCAAAATGTTTAGCTTGGCTTGAATGAATATCTTGATCCAGTCCTGCAGTGGTAACACCTGTAAAATCCATACTCCTAGCAGGGTTGAAATCCTTTCTGGTTAGGGTTGTGAAATTGTATCCTGGAGGTGAAGTAGGTGTGACATGCCTCGTCCTCCAAATTCTCAACTTATCACTCTTAACATAATCAAAAAGGAAATAATAAAGTTCTTGTTCACCTAGTTGTGAGAGCTTTACAGTTTCATCTCCTTCTTCATCTCCTATACTTGCAGCCAGAAGGCTGAGTTGATTGTAATCCCAAAAATATAAATTTCTTATGGATATCCCAGATCAGCATCTTGCATGGTCCGGATGTTGCCATCTCCCTTCTGTACCTGAAGCTGGGCCTCTGGATGACACAATTACTGGGTCGTCCCCGAAGATTCACAACAGGAAGTACCAGGTGTAGTGATGACTGTTTCCATGACAGAGTGCTGATCCCGGATGAGCCCTCAATTGTTACCGACCTCAGGCCTGGGGAACCTGGGCCAGGGTGTAACCACAGTGATATGGTGTAAAGCATAAAACAGACAGCAGTCCGAGTCTCCCGACCATACTTCTCTGTTTTCTTTATTCTCCTTTTCCCAGATATATATATATATATATATATATATATATATATATATATATATATATATATATATATATATATATATATATATATATATATATATATATATATATACTTCAATTTCTGTAGATCAACATGGCAATCAGTGAAAACAATGGTGCAAGCCAATTTCCTCTGCATAACAAATAGTGTAAACACATTTACTTTGAGTCCTTGATTAGAAACCAATTTTCCAAGGAAGCAGACAGTTCTGTATCCCCACGTTGTATGTAGATGAGTTACTAAATCAAAGCAGTCTGACTATTCAAAGCAGGTGACTCTTTAGCAAGACAGGTAAATATTCATGTCCTGTCGAAAGTCATCAACAATAACCTGTAGCAAATTTTCCAGAAATTCTGCCTTTTCTAATAACACACCAAAATGTTATTTTCTTTATAATGCTGACTTGTAGCCCATTACAGTCCCAGCCACAAGTGTGTGTTGTCTATTGATTTTCTGATTTTCAACCCTATGCTATGTTTTTCGACAATGTTTTTAAATTCCATATTGGAACTGTGTTTTATGATTTTTTAACCTCTTTTCGATTCCATATTGGCACTTTGTTTACTGTGTTTAACCTTTCCTTTCAGATAATTATTTTGTGCTTTGTGGAGTTTGTGCCTCCACAGCTTTTGGAAAATAAACTTTCATTTATAAACATATTTTTCAGCCTTTTTAGTTCTAGATGGGTTTTTGACAGTGTCAAACATCAGTAAATGACTTGCGGTAAATGCAGACAGAGGCCATTTATCTGTTCTCATCCTCTTAGATCTAGTGCTGCATTTGACACCATTGATCATAATATTCTTAGAAATCGCCTTAGTCAATGGGTGGGCCTCTCTGGCAGTGTCTTAAATTGGTTTGAATCCTACCTGACAGGGAGAAAATTCTTTGTGAGTTGTGGTAATCAAATCTCAAAGACACATGATATCAATATGGTGTTCCACAAGGCTCTATCCTGGGTTGCTGTTATTCTCAATCTACATGCTTCCGTTAGGTCAGATTATCTCAGGTTACAAGCGTGAGTTACCACAGCTATGCTGATGACACACAGCTGTACTTATCAATAGTTCCTGATGACTCGACTCTTTCGATACACTAACACAATGTCTTACTGGTATTTCTGAATGGATGAATAGTAATTTTCTCAAACTAAATAAAAGAAAACTGAAATTTTGGTATGGCAATAATGGATTCAGCGAGGTTATCAGAAATAAACTTAATGCACTAGGATTAAAAGTTAAGGCGGAAGTAAAAATTTAGGGGTAACCGTTGACTGTAATCTGAATTTTAAATGCATATTCATCAGACCACTAGGACAGCATTTTTCACTTAAAACATAGCTAAAGTTAGACCTCTTATATTATTGAAAGATGCTGAGAAATTAATTCACGCTTTTGTTTCAGTAGACTAGATTACTGTAATGCACTCCTCTCAGGACTACCAAAAAGACATAAATCATTTTGCACAGTGCAGAATGCAGCTGCTAGAATCTAACTGGGAAAAGAAAATCCGAACACATTTCTCCAGTTTTGATGTCACTACACTGGTTGCCTGTGTCATTCAGGATTGACTTTAAAATACTGCTTATGGTTTTATAAAGCCTTAAATAATCTAGCTCCATCTTATATATCGGAATCCTGACGTTATATTCCAAATCGTAACCTTAGATCTTCAAATGAGTGTCTCCTTATAATTCCAAAGCTAAACTTAAAAAAGTGGTGGGCGGCCTTCTGCTGTTATGCACCCAAAATCTGGAATAGCCTGCCAATAGGAATTCCCCGGCTAATACAGTAAGCACTTTAAAACACTGCTGAAAACACATTACTTTAACATGGCCTTCTTATAACTTCACTTTAACTTAATACTGATACTCTGTATTTTCAATTCTTCATAATAACTATTCATGGTGGCTCTAAAATCCATTACTGACCCCAACCTCTCTTCTTTTTTTTCCGGTTTCTTTTTGGTGGCGGCCTGCGCCAACCACCTACTCAAACATCATGATGCTCAACATTGATGGACTGAAGCCAGAAGTCTACATGACCATCATCATCAAGTCCTTCCATAAAAGCCTAATACAAAGAGGACTATTTGATTTATGTTAGGTAGAATGCCCAGAGGGACTGGGCGGTCTCCTGGTCTGGAACCCTACAGATTTTATTTTTCTCCAGCCTTTGGAGTTTTTTTTTTTTTCTGTCCCCCCTGGCCATCGGACCTTACTCTTATTCTATGTTAATTAATGTTGACTTATGTTTATCTTTTATTGTCTCTTCTATTTCTCTATTCATTTTGTAAAGCACTTTGAGCTACATTTTTTGTATGAATATGTGCTATAGAAATAAATGTTGATTGATTGATTGATTGATCAATCAATTGCAACTAGTGCAGAATACAGCTGCAGAATCTTAGCTGGGAAAAAGAAAATCTGAGCACATTTCTCCAGTTTTGATGTCACTACATTGTTTACCAGTCCCGTTTAGAATTGACTTTAAATACTGCTTATGGTTTACAAAGCCTTAAATAATCTCGCTCCATCCTGTATTTCAGAATGTCTTTCACCTTACACTCCAACTCGTAACCTTCAATCTTCAAATTAGTGTCTGCTTAGAATTCCAAGAGGTAAACTTAAAAGTGGTAAGGCAGCCTTCTGCTGTTATGCAACTATAGTACAGTAAAATCTGGAATAGCTTACCAATAGAAATTTGCCAGGCTAATACAGTGGAGCACTTTAAAAACTACTAAAAACACATTATTTTAACATGGCTTTCTCATAGCTTCATTTAGTTTAATCCTGATATTCTGTATATGCATTTAATTATCATTATCATTCATGATGGCTCCAAAATCCGTATAACCCCTACTTTCTCTGCTGTTCCTTTTTGGCTTTCTGTAGTGGCCACCACCTGATCAAAACACCGTGCAGTCCCTATATCAATGGTTTGAAGGCCAGAGGTCCAAATGACCATCATCATCTAATTCTTCCATGTTAAGCCTGAAAACCATGAGCACTGATTTAATTTATTTATATTAGGTGGAATGCCTAGAGGGGCTAGGCGGTCTCATGGCCTTGAAACCCCTGCAGATTTTGTTTTTCTCCAGCCCTCTGGTATTTTTTATTTTTGTTTGTTTTTCTGTCCTCCTTGCCACGGACCTTACTTTATTCTTTGTTAATTAGTATTGCCTAATTTTTATATATTTTTTCTTTCTTCATCTTGTAAAGCACTTTGAGCTACATTATTTGTATGAAAACATGCTACTGTATACAAATAAATATCGTTGTTGTTGTTCACACCTCTAGTGGGAAACTTTGAAAGTGTTTTGGTACCTGTACTTTCGGGACTCCCCAGATCACGACACCTGTGTATCGTGCATGTTTCTGGATAAAATTAAAAAGTATTGTGAGTGTTTTTCTTTCAGTTTTTTCAGGAATGATTTTCTGTACATTTGTTTTCAGGCTTTTTTTTCTGGCTTTGCTTTTGTTATTAGTAAATTCTGACTTCTCAGTTCCTGACCTTTACTTGTTTTTAGTTTTCATCTCCTGGGCTATCCATTTTCTCTCTGCCCTATCTCTACAATACAACATGTCTTTGAAATACAAGAGGATGTCCAAGTACTCAGGGAAAACCCACATACATCGGGGACAACAACCTGCACAAAGACTGAAACCTGTCTGGAATTCAAACCCAGGACTCTTTAGCTGTGAGACTGCACTTGAACCACTTGTAGAAATATTCTTCTCGAAATATGTATCAATCAAATGGAGTATTCAAATTGTAAAAATCTTTGAAAATCATCCTGATATTTCTGTTATGTAGTAGTCCATAACTCTGAAAATGTATAAATCCATCTTATTTTCCACATAGTCAGAGGCAGCTTTACACTGGGCTAAGGGTAGATGTGAAATTGTGTGCCACCAGTCTTTGGTTGTAATGTTTTTGGCCAGAAGTGAAGCTTGGATAGTTTATTGGTCATCAAACCTTAATATCAATCATTTTTGAATCACTTCCTGGAGGGAACTGCCAATTTTGTTGATACTAAATGTACCTAAAATGCACAGGGGGACTAAATTATGGTCCTGAAGGTCTGCAGTGGTTACAGTGGTTATCACTTCTTTGCTGTCAGGAGTCAGCTCCTAAGGGACATATAGAGAGGAGAGGTTCTATCAATTAGAGCAACTGGATAGAATTTAGAAAAATGTTTGCAAAGTCATATGGTAACTTGGCAGATCACTTTGTCATCATCTGAGTTCCTGGAGTTCTGACAAGTAACAGTGAGTATGTTAATGGAATGGAAGAATATTGTACCACCACAACATTAATTGCACAAGCTAAGTAGTGATCTGAGATTAATTATTACTTTCAGACTTGCTTAACAGATGATGTTTTATGAAAGGTATGCTCCTCGAGATTTAACTGTAAAGACAACCATGTTGAAAAGGCAGAAAATTAACACCAGTGCTTTAGAAGGAATGCTAAGCACCCAAAATAGGTCTAGATGTCATTTCATGTCACAGTTATAAAATAAATAAATATTTGTATAGCTGTTTTTGAGGGAGAAAAGCATTTGTGGATAAATGCTATTAAAATGTAACTTTCTTGTTGACTTTTAAATTAAATTGCCTACAGTATGTTAAATATGTGTAAACAATGTAATGATCAAAATTAATTTGTTAAAAATACATAAATAATATAATAAAATATATTAAAATCAAACAAATACATAAATAATATAATAAAATATATTAAAATCAAACAATCAATTAAAATAACTTAAAATATTTTCACCTGTAAAATTGGGTACATAAAGTAGTGGAATGTTTTTATAAATTTTACTCATTTGTTCAAATACAAAAATACTAAATGTGCAACACTAAAACAGAAAAACAAGGAGATCACTGAACTATATGTCTCTCAGGCCATTAATCTACCAGAACTATAAAGTTCTTTTCATATACAGTCTCTTTATTTGTCATATTTTGAAATTTAAATCTAATCTTTAGAAAAGGCTAGTATTTGAATAGATGCTCTTTTCCCAGTTATTTTGGCTTACAATCACAATATGAACTCACGCCTGTCTTCCTTTGAACGGCATCACTGTTATTATGGTACTTTTGGCTGATGTTTTTATGTAAGGAGACTTTCAAGGACAGGATGCAGAATGGTGCATCTCTTACAGTACATCTCGTACAGAGGAAGATAATTGACTTACACATGCTCAGAAAATGATTTGAAGGTGAGAACTGACAAGAGAGTGATGGTTTAATGTCCACTGTCTTGGCCATGACACTAAAAAACAGTTTCTTACATCTGGAAGGGACAATGCAAAAAATCCATTTCTAAATCTCTTGTATGTGATATTATACAAAATATGTAGGTACAGGCAGTAGTGACCCCATCTTACAATTTCACATACATACACACACACACACACACACACATACAATGTAAAACCGAACAGTATTACAGCCCCATAATTAACAAATAATAAATAAACCCTACTGCCATTTCTGAACCTGCCTAAGCTAGTTTTCTTCTCATTTTGCTTGGTGAAGGTGGCTTCAAGGTAAATTAATTTCAAAAGGTATGATGGTATCTCTATAAATGCTATGATAGACTTTTGCCCATTTCTGAGTCTTTCCCAACAACACAAAATGCAAAGCAGAGACAAACTTTCCTGGATGTGTCAGATGTTCTCAGGGAATATTTATTCAGTTCCATTTTAGCATCATCAGTGAGCTTAACCTGAATATCTTTGCAATATAACAGAAGACCAAAAAATAGACTCAGGGGGAGCAGGCAAACTCAGTGCCAGCTCAGCTGGGAACAAACCTGGGTTTGTAAAACTGTCCAGAAGCAGTACTAATATTTGTACTTCCTCAGTGCGATACAGAAGTTATTTACTGAAAATAATGGTGTTATTTTCTTATATAATGTGAATGCCAGAAATATGAATAATTATTGATAAACATATCACATTGACATACTTCAGTGACTTACAGGTTATGACACATTAAAGAAGACCTTTTTTTTCACACAACCACAATTTATTCATTATCAAAGAGGACTACATTCAGAGCTGGTATGAGCCTTGATGCCAAAGGCCGTCAAGACAGATGGATGAGTGTAAAAAAGAACAGCAATATAACCATTTTATCATTGCCGAACTGTTGAATTAACCAAGAATTTTACTTTACTCCACTCTGAATACCAATGGACATGTTAAAATATTATTACATAGGGTAATGTATAAAATAGCAAACTATTTATTTTATTCCATTTAAAAATGATTCTTTGTTAAAAGAAGCATAACAGAACAGTGCTATTTAAGAGTTAAAAGTCTAATTCTTTAAAAATTGTTTGCCATGAATTTTGATTGGATAAGTTTCAAATTGAGAAACTATTTAGCTGCAGTTTATCAGGGTGTGTTGCAAATAATTCAGCTACCAGGGAAACACTTTGAAGTGGTCTTGGCACTATCTGTAAAGGTATGCTGTAAAGCTAGTTTATTCTTTAAATATTTTTATTTTATACCTAGAATGTTTGAAAAGTACATGGATCAATTGATTGTACACTCTTTGAATTCAGTTGTTTATTAAATGTGAATTTAAAAATACTTTATAATGATTGAGTTTGTGATTTGATTGCATTCTTGCATTAAATAAACAAAAGTAAGATTAAGCTGCATAAACATTGCAAAATATGGAATATAAACATTCATATTTTAAGTATTTTGTTTTGTTGTTTAACAGAATAAATGTAATTGCCAGGGTGTACAAATGTTTAGAACTTTCTAGATTTTTTATTTCTTCTTTTGATTCTTTATAGAATATATTGGTTTGCACATTACATTATTTATGTTTAAAGTTTTGACCACATTATCAATACTAGTGTTGTACTGAGTTCTACAGACATGTCTCATGTTGTGCCCAATGCTGCTGAGCCTGCGTCAGTTGGTGACATGGCAATCACCATATTATTTAAGATTGAGGGATTGTAGTTGTATTAAGTTCTAATTTTTTTTATGTACTTGATACAGTTTGATGTCAAAACCTTAACATTAGGGTTGCAAAGCAGTAAATACTACATCTTAACAGCTGAACAGAAACAAGTGAACATTTGAGGGTGTTTGTAGATTTTCATTTTAATGTACTGAATGACTGCTGTAGTTAGCGATTCCATGGTTAAAAAGTCCTTAATGATATATATCATGTCGAGGAAAGTCTTTATTATTTTAGGCAAATATAAAGTATCTTCATTTTTTCTTTCAGTTTCGGAATTTACCTGGAAATGAAGGTGATATTCCTTCTATTACTGTATGTGGGTTCAGCCTTGCTGCCCCGGTAAGAGTTTTAGAAAATTAAATTACAATTGTGTAAATTGTTCACATTTTCTAACATTCTCACAAGCATTTTTTCAAATGTGTATTTCTTTAGGTGGATCTTAAACATGAACGGAAGGTCAGATCTATTAGTTCTGAGGTACAGTAATTATTTTTTCTATAATCTGTATTAGAGAAGTTGGGGATTGTACAGAAACTTTATGCAGCAGAACATAACAAGGTACAATATTGAACATTTTACTATGCTACTTTAATAAGCATAAACATAAAATTGATAAGGGGTGGCACAGTGGGTAGCGCGCTGCTTGCCGTTAATGAACTGGGTTAGCTTCCCACGTCCTCCCTGCGTGGGTTTGCATGTTTTCCCCGTGTCTGCGTGGGTTTCCTCCGGGTGCTCCGGTTTCCTCCCACAGTCCGAAGATATACAGGTTAGGTGCATTGGCGATTCTAAATTTTCCCTAGTATGCACTTGGTGTGTGTTTGTGTGTGGATTTGGCTGGCACCCTCCCCGGGGTTTGTTTCCTGCCTTGTGCCCTGTGTTGTCTGGGATTGGCTCCAGCGGACCCCCGTGACTGTGTAGTTAGGATATAGCGAGCTGGATCAGGCCCGGGGGGCCCCGGATCGATGGCGGCCAGGCCCCGGCCTGCCCTCCCTTGCATGTTTAAATCACGTGGGCCAGCGGGCGTGTCTGTGTGGGCGGCTGTCTATAAAAGCGGGCGGTTTGAGTAAAGATCTCTATGGGTGACGTTCACATCAGTGAATCAGCCCTCATTATCATTCGTCGAATGATGACCTCGTAACGTTACAAGAAAATGTCTCCCTGTTCTAATTTTCCGCATTTAGCGAGCTTCCAGAAGGCTCGCCCCTCAGGGGCCTGGACCCCTTTCGCCTAGGGCCCCATAATACCTAAGACCGGGCCTGGCTGGATAATGGATGGATGGATAAAATTGATAAATTGATAAACATTGACTCATAGAAGCTGTACAGGGTGGTCCAGATCTAAATTATGCAGATTCAGATCGTCTGGGTGACTTTGATATATGCGGGGAAGATTCCAGTTAAGCGCGAAGGTAATTCTTCATGTCGTCAGTTGCACACTTCTCGATGGTCTGGGATTTTGGTGATTTTCTATGTAATAAACTTAAAGTTATAGCGTAATGAAAATTGCATAATTAGATCTGGACCACTCTATATATAGCTTTGCCCTTAGTCTCAGAGATATTTATTTCTTTTGTAAAAACAAACTATTCTCCACCCTTCTAGTTCTCAATTGAACTTTGCAGCTCTTAGAGTCATACAGAATTTCTGTGTGTTGTGGGGAAGAAATCTGGGAAATTTAATTTAAATACTAGCAAAGTCCAAAGATTGGAAAAGAATCTTAGTTATTGGATCTTAACATTACTTGATTTAAACCTCTACTACTAAATTCTAGCAAGTCAATTAAATAGTGCCTGCCATATACTGTCTATGCCTCAAAAACATACACTCAAGGTTCCCAGATTCTGAAGAATGTTTGCACGTATTCAGAGGAAAAATAGGAAGAGCACAAAGAGTTCAAGAACCAGAATTACTACTGTGCTAATTTATACACACCTGTCTTCCCAATTGTTAGTACATTTGCCATAAAATATGAATCTATGAGTCTCAAGCATTGTTCTGCTTTTTGCTTTGCACACTTGCAATAGTTCATTTTACTTTCCTGCAATTTCATATATTAGCCTAGCTATATTAATAGTGAAATTATTGTGATAGATTACAATTTCAAATTTGTCTGTTCAGTTACTATTTATTTTAGAATAAAATTTCAAATTTGACCTTTCAGTTACTATTTATTATGCATTTATAATCAAAATTCATCCACTTTCAGAGTAATGTATCTTTGTTTTTGTCTGTCTGTACCTCTTTGAAGATTGATCATTCAAAAACAAATCACTTAGTGTGAATGAAGTTTGGCACATTTATGAGAACGATAATGTGCTATAAGTCTATTGAATTTGATTGCTGTACCAAATTTCCTCTGGAGAACAATAACTATTAGTTTCTGCACATATTTGTGCCTCTACTGTTGTACAAGATGATAAAAGACAATATATATTTTCAAAAGTTGTGATTCTTCAGTTTCACTACACATAATAAAATGGTGGACTGAATGCAGTATTTATTAACATGTATTCTATCTAGGAATGGACGTTGCCTCAGCTGTGACTGCTCAGTTTTCTCCAACTGAAGATTGTCATTTTAGTCAGAAAGTGAAATTACACGAACTGTGCAAGTGATGTGATCAGTAGGAAATTGTATGTGGACAGAAACATACAAGTTCTACATGTGAGCAAGACTGGCACATGTCAGTGTAATGTATCTAATCAGACCTCATGCCCAGCCAACCAAAAACAACAACTGAGTACTCACTGTGAATCTTTTCCAATCCTGCCAGAGGATTCTCAAGGGTTGTGATAACACTAAGGACACATAAACTGAGGTGTCACCATCTTAAACTGGATCAATCTTTACAGTTCAGGTACTAGAACCCCATGACACAACAATCTACTTTCATGTTTATAAGCAAAAATAGTATTATTTTTTCATTGAATAAAAACTGAACCTAAATTCAGTATAGTGTGTGAAAGTTACCCGGGCACAGACAGGCAGACATGTTGTTTTCCACCACCACACGTTTATTTACAATTATTATTTACATATTTACAAGTGCACACAAACCCCCACAAAGTCCTGGCCACACAATGCCTTCTTCTTCGGGCGCCTCCACACTCTCTTCTGCTTCGTCCTGCTTCCACCCAACTCCAGCCTTGAATGAAGGGAGGCGCCCTTTTATTATAACCAGATATGTTCCAGGTGGGTTCCGGCAATCACCCGCCGGCACGCCCTGTGTGGCAAGAGTGCCGGCTGCATCCCGGAAGCACTCGAGTGTCCCTGCTCTTCTTCCCCCCAGCACTTCCTGGTGTGACGAAAGTGCTGAGGTCCAGGGCTCCAAAGGCATGGGGGCACCCCCTGGCAGCGACCACGGGCCCCTACAGTGTGGAGCTTCAAAGCTCAGTACCCGTGGCCCCCAAAGGAACCAGGGCGGTCGCCCCCAGATGGTCTGGGGAAGCGCAAACCCTCCTCCGGTCCTCCTGGGCTTCCTGGCCGGTGCCACCCAGCCACCTCTGACAAGTGAAATTACCAACTTGAGAAAAAGTACTACATTCAATTATTATAACTATATTTCTTAATTATGGTATGCTCTAATTCAAATTGCTCCTTTGTTTAAACTATTTTAAAACTTAAAACTGAATTTTATGCTAAATTAAAACACTTTCTTTAAACAAACACTTTATGCCATTTGAGGCTCAAAAAAGACACAGTATGCAATTAATGTTAGAATGATAGGAACAAATAAGACGTGCAACACAGATATTTACCAGTTGAGCATTTAAAATTTGAATCTCATAATAATCCTTCACCAGGAACAAACTAAAGAACTGAAGCAGTGTTCTCAAGAAATCTTTTTTTTTTTCTTTAACTTTTTTAAAAATTTTATTTTATTTTAACTAAATAAAACTATAAAACTTTCCACGACTTGGAACATCTTCACTTCAATGTATAGTTAATAGCATGCAATTTAAAGTGCAAATTAATTAGAATTGAGGTTTCCTTAACTAACTGTGTAACCATTCTAAGAAATGTCTGCATCTTGTTTAAATTTTGAGTAGACAGCTATTTTAAATCAACTGTTTTTTGTCTAAGAAAATTATTACATTTTGTGCTTTGTAGGAATTCTACTATGGATACCGAAGGCCAAGACTTTCATTCATCAGATATCCTTATCCGTTTCTGGTTCCCATATTTCCCAACAATGTCCATCTCAACCTGCTCCTGCACCTGAACCTATGCCTCCCATTATAATTTTACAACCAATGCTACCTGATCAAACCACCATGTTTCAAATACCAACTTTTTCACCATCTGGGTCCAGCATACCTACTGTGGGAGAAATTAGCCCCGGAGCAAATGTACCTGCTTATGTAATGCGTGGGCAAATGCCATTTAAGTCTATACAGCATTTGTAGGTTTTCAGTGTTGCTACTGCTACATACTGTGGCTTTTGTGCATTATTTTAAATGTGTTGAAATAAATCTATACACACATCTAATAGATTAATGTGTACTTGTTTTTAGCCACAAATTGGTTTGTGAAATCTTTAAATACAAGAATATAATATCTATTTCTTCTTGTCAAATGTAATATTTGAAATTTCAAATAGTATGCTAAATAAAAGTTGTTCTCTCTTTAAAATTGACACTAAAGGATGAATCAGGATGCTTGTTGTTTTAAATAATGTGTGGATTTTTTTTTTTGTAAATGTTGGAAATCCACACAGTATGAATCTATAGAAATAACTGCTCCCTATCTGTTAGAGTTGGGGCACCAGAGTTAGGATGCAAGAATTGTGCAAACTGGAAGAAACAGCATGATGAAATGAAACCAATGAGAGCAAGCAAAATTCACCTAGACAATAAAAACTAAACAACAATTAAAACCTTGGAGTTAGAAGTCTATGTCTAACCTATGCATACCTATTCCTAAATTACTCATCGAAAGAATGTGTTATTAATTATAAGCACTTGGGGCAATCAGATTTAAACATGTCATACTTTTTAAATTAATTAAGGCTACAATAATCTTTTAAAACACAGCATACAACAATCTCACCATATGTGGCCTAAAAGTAGACAACCAGATAACTTTGGAATTAGAGGTCTATAACAAGATCACTAACCTATGCATACCTATTCCTAAATTACTGAAAGAACAAATGTGTTATTAATTATAAGCAATTGGTGTGATCAGTTTTAAACACATCAATGAAAGCATACTTTTAAATTATTTAAAGCTAAAATAAACTTTTAAAACACAGCATACAAAGTCTCACCATGTGTGGCCTAAGTAAACAACCAGATAACCTTGGAGTTAAAAGTCTTAAGTAAAAATCAAAGCAAGAATAATATTCTGTACCAGTTAAAGTCATGTAGACACTATTGTATTAGAAATTGTTAAACATCTAATTAGCATACAAGACTAGTTTGTGAAATTTTCATCCCAGCATTGATTATCAAACTTGCTTAATCCTTTTCAGTTTTGTAGAAGCCAAAGTCAATGCTAACATTGGGTACAAGACAGGGAACCAAACCTGGCCCCTTTTTTAATAATAACATTTCTATAATTTTATCCACAGGGTCCACCCATGCAGTATCAGTTTATAGTTGTCAGTTAAAGAAAAGGCCATCGAAACATGTGGGAAATATGCAAACTCCACACAAGCAGTGTGGGATAAGAATTGGGATTCTTTGGCAATCACCTTCATTCTGCTTTTACAAAATATCTCTTACCTAAATAAAGAGTTAGAATGAGTTTCTAAGACGATTAGAAAGTTTTAACTAAAGTAATTAATAAAATAGAAGCTAGCTAACTAATGAGGCAACATGTTGAATCCATGTCAGGATGTGTAGCGTTGCGGAATACGAAGATTCACACCGTCCAAAGACTGGTGATTTTTATTTTATCGTGAGGAGCCCAGAAACATACACAGCCTTGACCTGACACCTACACTCACACACAGAGACACTGATAAGCAGCACAATAAATTGATAATTAATAATGAATATATTAATTAAATAATGAGAAAGAGCAAACAATATTACAAAAATGTTGTACTAAAAGCCCTCTGCAGTTCTTTAACGGTGATAATTATTTATATACACTACAAAATAAACAATTGACATTAACCACAAACTCCAATACATTCCAGTATAGCAGGGGCAGATGACGATGTACATGTGAAATGAAATCTCTGTGAACAACAATGTGAAAGAAATGTAAAGTTTTGTCCTACCAGGTTCCAGTGGCACTGTGAGAATTAGAGGTGATTTGGGGTACTCTGCAGATAAAGGCGAAGCCAACCAAGATGAGTTCACAACTTCAAGCAGTAATCCCAGATAGAAGTAGTAGTTTATAATCCAATAATGTGTGTGATGAATGAAAGCAACACTGACAGAAGAGCTGGACTACCTGTGTAACCTAAATCAGCTGCAGGTACTGCCTCATGCTACCAGTGGTGACAAGCACACTAGCAAAACACAAAACTAGAGAAGAATCAGTCAGGAAGGAAAAAGAGAGAGCAAATGTTTCTGGCCAACACCTGCAAAACCATTTCCTTTGGGGGGTTGTTTTGCTGTTGCCTCTCCAGTGCACCTGTTGTCACTTCAATTTGATTCACAATCATTTATGCTTCCTAACTGGACAGACTGGTATCCTGAAGTTTAATTGACTTGATGCTAGATTGTAATGATTAAGAGTTCCCTTAATGTTTGAGCAATATATGTTTGAGTCAACTGCTGCCACTTTGAGAACATTCCAGAAAGAGAAAATGGTATTTATCAGATATGAGATATGATCACTGTCAGCACTTCAGATGTAAGTTCTTATTAATGTCAACATACTGTAACTGCCCAGTTTTATGCACTCTTGTAAATTGTCTTGGACATTGAAGGAGCTTCTGTACACTGGAGGCAGAAACACACACAGCAATGCAGAACAATTCAAAGCTGCTATTATTTGAAGTGGAATTTTAAAGTTGCTCCTCTGTTTTTGAGGTTCCGATCTTGTAATCTAAATGGAATTAACAAAGATCATACTGAACTCAAACAGAAGTAAATATTATGTTAACCCTTAACAGATGGTAGAATGAACATTCTTCCATTTGTTTGAGGATGAAAAAATAACTTGTTTCTTTGTGGTCATTGTTGGATAAGAAAACATACACTGTATAGCCTACTGCTTAAGTATTCTGATTACACTATACAATTAGATTTTAAGATTCCATGACCACAGTTTTATTGTACAAGTTTGTTAACAGTGTGTATTCATATTCAGGACTAAACATTTTAATTAATGTGGCTGTCCAGTTTGTTATTGGTAAGAAACAGACACTAACTCATTTTGTATCATTTAGTTATATACAGTATGCTAGGTAAACACACACATAAGCTAGAATTAAAATTTGAATTTCAGCTGACTCAATTGGCATTGTGGCTATAATAACTTCAGAAATCAATGATACAGTGACAGACAGGTTGGCCAGAAACTAGCAGCATAATGGCAGCCTAACCAGTTTTCCTTTGACTCACATCTCCCAGACACCTGATGACAGCAATGGAAAATATGAATTCTTTTAAGTATTTGGTTTGCCTGCCTCATAGATCAGTGTCATATCTCTGAATCAGTCAACCAGTAATTGCTTGTATGGAATTTGCACCTTCTCATGTCTAGGTGGATAATCTTCCAGGTACTCCAGATTCCCCAAACCCCCAAACATTTCTCCATAAAGAAATGATTCGGGTTGTTTGGCTATTCTAAACTGCCCTATATGTTTGAGAGTGTGTGTTTGTGTGTGTGTGTGTGTGTGAGAGAGAGGACTGGTGCCTTATCCAAGATTTTTTCATTCATTGCTGTCACGAGAGGCTGAATTGAATTGAGACTCAAGTCTTCAGCTGCATGTTTAAGTAAGAACAACAGCATAGCCCCATGCATCTTGCAGCCAGGAGGCGTTACTGCATCCAGCCCCCCTTCTTTGAATTCCTTCTTTTTCCAGGTTGAATGTCAGGTGTTTCCATAACCTGAGGAGCATGTGCACTCAACTTCTTGGACTAATACTTCTTCCCTCCAAGTCCCAATTTTTGTTTTATTGTGTTATTGCCCTTTATACTGCTTTTCCTGACGACTTAACTCCAGTCAGTGCCCTGCCATCCACAATGGTATGACGTGAGAAAGTTGACAATTGAGTATATTGTAAGTAATGATATAATTCATATCGAGTTCAGATTCAATTTCACCACCACCTCCATTGCTGCATCCCATAATTATTATCTGTTGTTCCGTCTTAGCTACTGTACAATTTTTTTGCTCACCTGGCAGAACACAATAAAGTATTAAGTCCTTTTTATTAGCCAATTAATACCCATAACATAATAATTTTATGAAACCAACCAGATGTTACGTACAAAGGATAGAATTAAAATAACATTATGTTGTATGGATGTCTTAGGCAAGACATAGCAGAGTACAATAAGTCAAAGTGAAGCCAGATAACAGCCTTTATTTCATTCACTGCTGTTACTGTAAAAGTAAGCACTATGGGTGCCTGATTATCATTCTATATCGTCTAACCTGCCTTATTCTATATAAGAATTGTACTTGTTTTGCCTAATTCTTTACTAACTATATAACTTTTATCATTTTTAATTTAACGGGTGATACATATATTGCAGATTTCCTAGGTATTTTTTTTAAATTGACAGTTACAGGTTTGCTTTTAAAATGTCTAAAATAAATACAAGGTCAAGTGTCTTTTTATATGGCTTTATTTTGATTTTTTTAACCTAACTAAGCTTCTTTATTAATATCACTATATAACACATTGCTGAGTTTTACTCAATACACAGAGAATTTGGGTTTACAGTTTGTCTTGTATCTAATGTACTAGTGAGACCACATCTGGAATATTGTGTAAAGTTCTGATCACCACTCTACAAAAATGACATAGCAGCACTTGAAGTCATGCATAGGAGAGCCACCAAGTGCATTCTAAGACTTAATGATATGTCCTACTCTGACACTCAAGAGAATTAAACCTGTTTAGTCTCGAACAGAAATGACAATGTGGGGTCCTAATCTAGGTATTTAAAATCCTCAATGGCATTGATAAAGTAGATTCAGCAGAATTCTTTCAACCCAAGGATACATCACATACTCAAGGACACCAGTGGAAATTAAAGGGAAGTGCATTTAAGACAGGAACCAGGAGGCGCTTCTTTATGCACAGAGTTACAGGAATCTGGAGCAAACTACCAAGACTTGTAGTTGAAGCAGAAGCCTTGACAATCTTTAAGAAATGCCTAGATGAGTTATTGGGACAGGTGAGCTGGTCTCCTCTCGTTTGTTAAATTTCTTTTATTCTTATGTTCTTTGTGGGTAACACTGCTGCATTATAGCTCAAGGGTTTTTTTGCCTTGATAATTTGTGTCTCCTAAGTGATTTTACTATGGGACCTCTAATTGCTTTGCATATCTTTAAGACATGCATATCAGTTTAATGAGTGAGCATGAGCATGAGCATGGTACCATCTTGAGAAGAAAATGGATACTTGGGGTATGGTTTAATTGTTTAATTTAAGTGAATTATTCTTTACATTTATTCAGCAAACACTCTCTAAGCATAACATTTATTGTTTTTCTAAGCAGTGTTCACTTTTGAAGCTCAAAGTTGCTATTCAGTTAAATTGTTTGTTCAGTGATGTCTTTGCCTCCATGCAAAAGCTGCAGTATTATATACTGTTTGGTTTTTTTTGTTTCGTTTTAAGCAAAACATTAAAACCAGCCATAGATCCTCTACCAGTGGAACTGAATCCTTGCTTAGTAAACTAACATCAATATTTGTCCTGTGTTTTAAACCTTAATTTGTAACACGACTTGCAATATTTGACTATATGAGTTAGTGTGATAGTTTCAAATACTGTTATCTTGCATGTTATATTTAAGTTCATGGCAAAATAGACCACATTTCCTGTGATGTACACAGTATAATATGGTATTATATACTGTCTGTTTAAGTTGATGTAATCAGCTTTTATCTTACATTGTTTCAAAGCCGTTATTACACTTAAAGAGCTGATTGGTTGGTCACTAATTATATCTGTATATAAATTGCTCCAAAAGTAAAACACTTAAGTGAGTGATCTCCAGCTGAAAAGATTAGTCTTACTTAACCTATTCAATGGATCACAAAAAAACTTTTCATGTCTGAGGATGGATTATTATGAAAAAGGTGAGTTACTAAGCATAGAATGTTTTTTCTAAATGATGAATATTCCACAATAATACATTGTAATTCTGAATGTTTTTAATTAGAAGTTATAGTTAAATATATAATGTTGTTTTTTGTTTCTGTTTTTAGGAAACAAAATAAAAAGATGCACTGGATATTGTTAATCTGCTTTGCAAGCTTAACACTTTCCTTGCCGTAAGAAGATGTGCATAATTTATGATGTTATTGTGTTCTTCTTGCTTTGCTATTTCTTTTTATACTTATTCCTAGTTGTTTTTTAGCTTACTGAGAAACGATCGCGAACAAGATCTGACAGTTATGAGTAAGTATTACCTTTGAATGCTTAGTGAATGTATGGTAGTGCATTATATTAATAAGGGCAAAATATAATAATGTATATACCAAACACACTGGCACATGGGAATGATATGCTATAAATATAAGACATTACCTTTTTAAATGAAAATACCATTTTCATTGTTCGTATTATACATTTTCTGAATTACATAGAATTTCAAAGAATACATATGAAGTATCTTCTCTACATGTTGGCCATCATTAATAGCTCATTATCGACAACAAGGCTTTAAACACATTGTCTTTCAGCAGTGTTGATTCATATATATATTAGATATACACTTTCTGCGGTGGGTTGGCACCCTGCCGGATTGGTTCCTGCCTTGCCCTGTGTTGGCTGGGATTGGCTCAAGCGACCCTGGGACCCTGTGTTGGGTTCAACGGGTTGGAAAATGGATGGATGGATATATACTTTAATTAAGTAGGATGTCTTTATTTTATTGATGG
This sequence comes from Polypterus senegalus, assembly GCF_016835505.1. NCBI lineage: Eukaryota > Metazoa > Chordata > Cladistia > Polypteriformes > Polypteridae > Polypterus > Polypterus senegalus. Next base: position 26,743 of record NW_024378940.1, read on the forward strand.
AAAAATAATATTTTAAATAATCAGATATCTAGTTAGTTATGCTTGAAATTACCTCAAAATACCTCAGCACCATACCTGTGAGTGCCTCACTGTAAGCGTGAGTGCCAAGTCAGAAGTTTTCTTTCTTTTTTTAATTTTCTGGCTTTTTAGTCGTTCTGGTGTGTGTTTGAACCATAGTGTGTGTGTGTATATTTATTTATTAATTTAGCTATCTGTCAACTGTTTATATATTTACTTATTTACTGTAAAAAGCCAAATTTCCTGCTGGAGACAAGTAAACTTCTATCTATCTATCTATCTATCTATCTATCTATCTATCTATCTATCTATCTATCTATCTATCTATGTTATAAAATGTGTATTGACCTAGTAATCACTACTACAGATATAAATCTACTCTATATTATTATTATTAGGTAGATGAAGAAGGAAAGAAATTTAAGTATTTGTACTACATTGAAATTCTTCTAAATGAACTGCAGTCAGGTTAAACATGTTAGAAAATGTGCACATGGCATGAGTTAGTTCACTGGTTTGAAAGTTGGAGCATTTTTACTTTTGTTTATTTGCTTTAATTAAAGATGTAGATATCATATTTTGGTTTACTAAATATTTATTAAGAATAAGTCATATTCAAAAACAACACTGAAAATGAAGCATAATTACAGTGCATGAATTAGCAGAGTACAAAAAACACATGTCTTTTAGTATCGTTTAACAAAATGACGTAGTCATAAGAAATAGGCACCTGGTTCCTTCTCAAATTATGTAAAATTTGCATTGATTGGTTCACAATTATTAGATGTTTAGGGTTCATGTCTAATTGTATTTCCTATTGCATAAACATAAAATAAGAAGTACTCTGTGAAAGCAGTATCCAATGTAGAGTTAAAATCTAGGTTGAATTTTGTTACTGTGATGGATAGCAGGTCAATATGATGCTTTGATAGTAATATACTGTGTTTTGTTGAGAAATTGAACAGCTATAATCTTCAGATAATGCAAATTTATATTTAATATAACTAGGGGCTCTGCCCTCTCCTTCACTCGCCAACCCCTGTGTTTGGTTAATCGGTGTGGCAGAAAAGTAATGAGACTAGCAACACTGCAAGCGATCTGGCAGCGCTGCGCTGTTGTCCTTGATAGACACGTGTATCAGTACCCTCCCATAGCTCAGTCGCGAGTTTCAACTCCTTCCGTTAACTACGTGATTTTTGTGACTGCTATTAGCGAAGTTGTGTTTTGGTTGTGCGTCACGCAAAATGGAACAGCGGAATTTGGAGCAACGTTGTGCCATTAAACGGCAAGTGTGACGTTTGAAAAGTTAAAACAGGCCTATGGGGAACATTCTTTATCCCGAGCTCAAGTTTTTCGCTGGCACAAATCATTTTTGGAAGGCAGAAAACACATTGAAGATGAACACCGTTCAGGGAGGACTTCAACTTTGAAAACCAAAGAAAACATCGAACGTGTGAACACTCTTGTGAGATCAGACCGTCGTTAACATTAAGAATGTTGAGTGAACAATTAAATTTGAACAGATTTACCGTTCATCAAATTTTGACTGAACATTTGCACATGTGAAAGGTCTGTGCCAAAATGGTGCCAAAAAACTGCCCTCTCCATAACAGAATTTTTGACCTCAAAGGCATTCCTGTGGTTCCCCAGCCCCCTTATTCACCTGACCTCAGTCCGTGTGACTTTTTCCTTTTTCCTAAACTGAAAAATGTCCTCAAAGGGCGTCATTTCGGACTTTAGAAAACATCCAAAAGAGTGTAACGGACATGCTGAAGACCATACCGGTTGAAGACTTCCAGCGCTGCTACCAACAGTGGGAACAACGTCTCCATCGGTGTGTAGCTGCCCAAGGGAACTACTTTGAAGGGGATAACATTGATGTTTGAAAAAAATAAAAACTTTGGTAAATAAAAAATCAGTCTCATTACTTTTCTGCTACACCTCGTACAATTTTAAAAGCTGTTTTTTTTTTCTCTTTGGAATTGTTTCAGTTTCATTTGTTGCACTTTTACAAGCCTCATTAAAAACAATATTTGAAATTACCTTTTCTTCAAGATCGCATTGAATTTTGATTCCGTTTCTGGAGATACATTGTAACAAGGCAATGTATAACTGCCTGTGAGTGAATGTCGTTTCTTTTCTCTAATAAATAATCCTACTTTTGTAATTTTTGTCCCTGTGATTTGTTAATTGTCATAGCAAAAGCTGTTCTCACGGGAAACTGTAAACATTTTAATACGAATGGCATAGCAAGATCTCCTTTGGTGTCTAATGTTATTCGCAGAATATATACTACATTACCTTTCTTTTCGCCTGTTTACATTTGCATCGCTTCTCCTTGATCATAAATATACACCTGACAGAATTGTGTTTTCTTTAAAATTAAACTTGTCCTTGCTTTAACTGTTGTGGGACCACAGATTTTCATAGCGTATGGTCCATTTTTGTGTAAATCTACATTTTTTGCATTGAATGATGCAAGGCAAAAGATTATTGTAGACTCATATATTTTGCCTGTAGTGTTTGTGGATTCTGCGGTTGGCTAATGCACTGCCTGGGGTTTGTTCCTGACTTGCAACCCTGTTTTCAGATATAGCAGGTTGGCAAATGACTGTTTGTGGATTTCACTTTTCCGAAACTTTTCATCAAATTTTTAATTCTCTTGGATACGTCTCCTCATTGTGTGGAAACACTACTTTTCCCTGATGGCAACACGAATTAGACAATCTACAAGTTTATGACTTAAACTTCAAAGCCTTATAATATTTCCACACTTCTGACATATCACCTGTGTCCATATATTCGATCTTAATTCACCTTTCCGTTATTTCACCAAGTAATAATTTCTGTTTTTAGCGCTAATGCGATCTTTATTTTGTTTTGATACTCTTGACTTTTTCTGCTTTTATATTCTGTAACTTGCTCTGTATGTATATCGCGCCTACGTTTTTTGTGTCTTTTGAATTGCACTGTTTTCATTATCTCTAACTTGCTCTGTATGTGTTTCGCCCCCTTGTTTTTGAACCTCTTTATAACGTTTTACTTTGTTTTCTACTCTTTGCCTTTTATTTCTGACCTCACTTTGTATTGCTATTTTTCAATTACTCCTGGCCCTGATGATTAATTTCCTTTTGTTTGCGCTAAAGTAGCGACCTCCGCATCCGGCTCGAAGAAGTAAAAAAAAATTTTACTTGAACAATCGCCAACTTCATATCCCCAACGCAACTTTCTAGCACCCTCTCCAACCCCTCCTCCCCCAGGTCTCGCCCCCATTACCGCATCAATCAATACCCCGCTATCAGTCTTCCGTACTGTACTCTTCCCTCCCTCAATCGGACATAACAGTCACTTAAAATAAAAAGGCTGGGACGCTACAATACTTTCGAATTTTACTGCTTTCGTATTCTTTACCTTTCTCTGCATGTGTATCACGCCATTGTTTGTTTGAGCCTTTCGAATTCCACTGCTTTCATAATCTCTTATCTGCCTTTTTTCTCTCCAGCGCTTTTGGGTATCTTTTCTCCGTGCTGCTCTTTCTTCTTTGCTTAGTCGTTGACATTTCATCTAGAACGTATTGTCTTTATACACTTTATATGTGCTGAAAGCACAGGATCTGTGTGTGCTACGTGCCTTTACACGACTAAGTGTTTTGCTGGCGTGCTCTTATTTGATATTGGTTGTAAGTAGGGCGTGTCTTGCAAGAATCTCATGTTCCATGTCCCTGCGAGACAGTCCTGGGACAATCTCTTGGCACCAAGTCTCATGCTTACGGTCCCCGCAAGGCGCTCCATGGCCAGTCTCTTTCATCTTGTGGGTTTTTAAAGCGTCTTCTGAAAACTTCCGAGAAGATCACATCTTGTCGCCCTGCTTTTCCTTTCCAAGATTTTGTTTTTTTATAATAGAGAGATGTCAATTGTGAGTACATGCTTATGCATAACAACAAATAACATAATAGAGCCAAACATAACAACAAATAGAGCCAAATTTAGCAAGATGTTTTCCTCGTCCATTTTTTTTTTTGATAAGAGACTTTTTACTTTTTATGTACTAAATTTTATGGCTATGAAGATCTTTTAATTTACCTGATAAAACTTTGAGCAGCAGAACAATGGAGTTGGTATTGCGGAGGTGTATGCAAGCCCTGCTTTGTGTCATGAATTGGTTTGTTTAAAATTCTTATAGGTGTCTGCATATTAAATGACATTCTTACACTCTGTGTATGCTTTTTCAAGATGAAGAATCTAATATTAAGGTCAGTTTATTGAATCATGGCTTACTTTCTGTTTTAAATTATTTTCTGCCGTCCATGCAAACATTTTGTTTCTTTACAGACACCGCCCTTTGTTTCTCCTGTCATTAGGTTAGCAAACCACATTGTTAGGATTGTGTTCTCAAAGGTTACATTGCAACAAGTTAAAAGGTCATCCTTTTGAGGACTGTCTCATTTAAGTTTACAGATACAAAACCCCTTTATGTCAAAAAAAATATCAAAACTACCTACTCAGTAGTCTTTTTGGTGCAGACTCTTTGATTATTGTCTTTGTACTTCAATTTTTGTCTCTTGTTACTCTTCTGACATTTGATTTTTCATTCTCTTGGTTTTGACCCCTTTTTGGTTCTATTCAAAATATTTTTACTAGTCCTCACAATGGCCCTTAACCTCCTGGTATGCGCTAATCTGCATTCAGCCCTGCAAGCAGGTCCTCCAACTTTCAGGAATAATTTGGGAGTTGGTGGCAGGATTGGCACTCCAGCCACCATAAAAACCTCACACTGTTCAGTGTGGTGCTGAGGTGTCACCTTCTGCACGGCTGCATTCAGGTTCCAATCCAGATGGTTCGTCATATGGTGGATGCGGCAGCGTACTATCAGCACATGCATCCAACCTCTCTCTCTCTCTCTCTCTGTCTCTCTCTCACTAAAATGAAAATATGGGACCTGAGTGTGTGACTTTGCTGATAATTTAATAACTTGTATATATTTGGTGGTTGGGAGTGATTATTAGATATGTGAAAGAATAAAATATACAAGCTGACATAACCTGTTTGTAAGTAAATCTGAAACAGTAAAATCAGTAATTGAGCTCAAACAGAAAGTTTTCTTGTTTTCAGATAGATACTATGAAAATTACCAAAAAGTACTGGCATGGTGCTATTATAAATAAAATGTATTACTATTATTACTATTTTGTAATGTCTTAGTGAAAATGATACTTTTCTGACAAACTCCTTTGAAGAATGAATGAACCAAATTTCAGTGAAATCAGTCTGCTGTGAGCCAAGTTCTTTTATGCACATAGAGTGACATCATGACAACAGTTGGTTCTTTTAGATTTTTGAGAAGGTACCTAAGAAGCAATAAAACAAATACATATTTAAAAATTATGTTGATGGAAATTACCCACTTAAAAAATAAATTACAGAGGAAATAAACATTTCAAGGGTCAAATTTGCTGTGTTTCTGTAGTGGCTAGTGACTTCATTACAGCTTATGAGTATCAACCCTGAGTTTCAACCCTGGTCAGATCTGAGTAGCATACAGGAAATCTAAGAAATCCAAGTTTTTATATAAGTATAGTAAATGTCATTCAGTCATTTTCTAACCTGCTTAGTTCTGAACAAAGTTGTGAGGATCCGCTGGAGCCTATTCCAGCTAGCATAGGGTGCTGGGCAGGAGCAAACCCTGGATAGGACACCATCACAGGGGAAACACACACACACACATTCCAATCTCATAATAGGGACGATTTTGGAAAGCCAGTCCACCTAACCTGCATGTCTTTGGACTGTGAGAGGAAACCCATGCAGCACATAAGAACATGAAAATTCCACGGAGGGTCCCAGGGCAAACCCTGGTCTATTTAATGCCACAGTGGTGACCTGTACAGTAAATTGCATCCAACAATTACTAAACTTTTTTTAATCCAATACATTTTCACAGGGAATGAAATTTAACTGGTAGTTTTAGGAGCAGGAACTAATCATAGATACAGGAAAAACTTACCCACACACACACATTTACTCAAGCCAGGCCAAATTCTACTGCCTTAATTAAAGTCTTTAGGATGTTCAGAAAAAACTGAGAGAACACATGCAGACACCAGGAAAATGTACCACTTCCAAACAGAAAGTAACCAGGTTGGGTTTTCAACCCAGGACGCATGACTCAGGGCCTGTGAAGAGCAATACTATATTCATTGTAACTAAAATATATATAAAGTACCTGATTTTTTGTATTTGAAGAAGCTTTTAATTATACTCTTTACATATCTTTATGTTTATAATTATATTTTCCATTTTCTTATAATTCTAGAAAATCATATGTAATACAATTTATGAACAAAAGGAATTATTTCATAATTTTCAAATTAATTATACAGGGTGGGCCATTTATATGGATACACCTTAATAAAATAGGAATGGTTGGTGATATTAACTTCCTGTTTGTGGCACATTGTATATGTGAGGGAAATTTTTCAAGATGGGTGGTGACCATGGTGGCCATTTTGAAGTCGGCCATTTTGGATCCAACTTTTTGTTTTTTCAATAGGAAAGAGTCATTTGACACATCAAACTTATTGGAATTTCACAAGAAAAACAATGGTGTGCTTGGTTTTAACATAACTTTATTCTTTCATGAGTTATTTACAAGTTTCTCTTTGAGTACAGCCATTGACATGTCGCAGAGGTTAAAACGTGAGGAGCGGAAAGAAATTGTGTTGATGTCTGGTGACAGTAACGGGTCATTGCAGCTGATTTTAATGCAAGACACCCTACGAGACCACACATCTCCCATGCTACAGTTAGCAAACTGCTTGCTAAGTTTCGTGAAACTGGTTCAGTGTTGCATTTGCCAAATATGTGGGCGCATGAAAACTGTCACTAATAAAGAAACATCAGTGGCTGTCCTAGCTTCATTCAGCAAAGCCACAGTGTAGCACTCGCCGATATCACTGGAAGTGGCATTAGTCGAACATCCCTTTAGCGGATATTAGCTACTCACAAATGGCACCCTTACAAACTCCAGCTACTGCAGCATCTCAACGAGGATGGGCAAAACAAAAAGTTGGAACAGGACCCTCAGTTTACGCAGAAGATTTTGTTCAGTGATGAGGCAAACTTTTATGTGAATGGTGAAGTTAACAAACAAAACCACCGCAATTGGTCTGACACTAACCCACATTGGATAGATCCCTCCAAGACTGTTGGAACAAAAAATTGATGGTATGGTGTGGTATATGGGGTACAAAGATAGTGGGGCCATTCTTCATCAATGGAAACCTCAAGGCCACTGGATATGCAAAATTGCTACATGATGATGTGTTTCCTCTTTATGCACTGAAGCTGGCACGTTCCCTGAGTTTTTCCAGCAAGATGGTGCACCACCACATTATGGGTGTCAGGTCCGAGCATTCCTAGATGAACAGTTTCCTGGAAAGTGGATTGGTGTCGTGGGCCAGTTGAATGGCCCCAAGGTCTCCAATCTGACCCCTTAGACTTTTATCTTTGGGGTCATCTGAAGGCAATTGTCTATGCTGTGAAGATACGAGATGTGCAGCACCTGAAACTATGGATACTGGAAGCCTGTGCTAGCATTTCTCCTCTGGTGTTGCTATCAGTGTGTGAAGAGTGGGAGAAGAGGGTTGCATTGATAATCCAACACAATAGGCAGCATTGAACACATTTTATAAGTGGTCAGAAACTTGTAAATAACTCATGACAGAATAAAGTTACGTTAAAACCAAGCACACCATTGTTTTCTTGTGAAATTCCCAATAAGTTTGATGTGTCAAATGACCTCTTCCTATTGAAAAACAAAAGTTGGATCCAAAATGGCCGACTTCAAAATGGCCACCATGGTCACCACCCATCTTGAAAGTTTCCCCTCCATATACTAATGTCCACAAACAGGAAGTTAATATCACCAACCATTCCCATTTTATTAAGGTGTATCCATATAAATGGCCCACCCTGTAGTTTCATTTAATTTATTTGTTTATTTGTTTGTCTAATTATTTATTGATTTATTTAATTCATTTATTTTTACAGTCATACACAGGCCTGCATGGAGCAATGATGCAACCTATGCAACCTATCTATAGAAGAATTCCAATCCCAATGCCTACCCAGTTTTCAGACCAATATTTGCTCCTCAGAGACCTATCATGCCACCAGTGTTTATCCACAACCACCAATTCTACAACCTCCTCCTCTACCACCAGTAATTGTACCTCAACAGCCCTAGCACCACCTCTTCCTCCTCCTTCATTTCCCCTGTTATTGTGCCTCCCAGCCTATTCACCTCCTCCTCCTCCTCCTCCTTTGCCTCCCATTATTTTTGCCCCAGAACCCATTCCACCTCCTCTTCCTCCTGTTTTGCCTCCTATTATCATTCTTCAGGTCAGAAAATGGACCTGTAGCAGGCAGACTCAGGCTTTATCCAGAACTCGGGGCCCGGTGCTGCACCATGCCCAGGATCAGGTCCTGTTCACCGGGAAACCAGTTCCTTCCTTTTCTATCCTATACCATTTCCATTTCCAGTCCCAAGGCCAGTTCCTGTGCCTGATCCTCCACCTCCTCCATCTACTCCTCCTGCATCACCATCCTCACCAGTTGTCATAATTTCAACACCTGATGACCCTATACCCCCTGAAGCACCTCCAGTTATAATAGTACCACCTACTTTAGGTGAATCTTTTGGATCAGGGACAAATGGAGGATTTCCTGTTTCTTTGATGGGATTGGTGGTAACAATGGTTTTGTATTTGGAGGGAGATATGAAGTGGTGGGGTAGGAGGGGTGGATATGGTGGAGGTGATGCTGGAGGTGGAAATGGTGGTGGTGGATTATATGGTAATGGTGGAGAAGGAGGGGGTGCTGGTGGAGCAGGACATGGAGGTGGTGGTGGAGGATATGGCAGAGGTGGAAATGGAGGATATGGTGGAGGGGGAGGAGGTGGTGGTGGTTATGGTGGAGGTGGTGCTGGTGGTGAAGCTGGAGGTGGTAATGGTAGAGGTGGAAGTTATGGTGGGTATGATGGAGGGATGCTGGAGGAGGAGCAGGAGGAGGTGCATATAGTGGAAGTGGTATAGGAGGAGTGGATATAACAGTGGTGGATATGGAGGAGCGGTGGTGCTGGAGGAAATGGATTTGGAGGAGGTTTTACAGGTGAAATTGGTGGAGGTGCTGGTGGTGGTGGACTTATTGGAGGGGGGTTTGGAGGTGGAGGAGCAGAAGCTAATGGCTATGGAAATGAAGGATATGTAAGTGGAACACAGGATGGAGTACAGATAATGGTCGAGACAAAGAAGTCGCTCCACCAGTTTTTATTTTTCCTTTTCCTGCTAAAATTTCATCTGTAGCAGCATCAGATACTTTGTAATCTATTACCCATAATATAACCATCACTTTTGTAAATGACTACCACCTCTTATCAACAACTGAATGCACAAAATGTAAGGGAATCAAAGACATAAATATAATTTATATCAAAATATGAAAATATGAGTTTTGTTTCTTATTGTAAAATACTTTTTCTGTATTTGTTGATTGTAGCATTTCATATTAAATAAACATTATTTATTTTGATTTGTTAAATTATTTACTGTATTTTTAAAATAAAGCATTGCCCAAAGGTATGTTTCACTTTTAGTAAGACAGAGATGTTCATTTTCTTTCAATTTAAAGTACATGCTCTATGGTTCCTCAGTCACTGTACCCACCGAAAGATAAGTGGCATCCAATATTTTTCCTTGTAATTTACAGCAACACAACTTTAATTTCAAAGCACACATTGTAATTCAAATAAAAAAAATGTACCTAAATGAATTCACTTGATTTTTGACACAGTATAAATCCGGAACACATCTAAATGGCCATTATATAATATGTAGTGGGCAGCACGGTTGGCAGTGAGTAGTGCGCTGCCTGAGTTAGGAGACCCAGGTTCAAGCGTCGGGTCTTCCCTGTGTGGAGTTGCATGTTCTCTCTGTGTTGCGTGGGTTTCCCCCGTTCCCTCCACAGTCAAAGACATGCAGGTTAGGTGCATTGGCGATCCTAAATTGTCCCTAGTGTGTGCTTGGTGTGTGTGTGTGCCCTACAGTGGACTGGTGCCCTGCCCGGGGATTGTTTCCTTCCTTGCGCCCTGTGTTGGCTAGGGATTAGCTCAGCAGACCCCCATGACCCTGTAGTTGGGGATATAGCGGGTTGGATGGATGGATGGATAATATTTAGTTTGAAGACTTACTTTTGCCTAAGAGTTGCACAAGCATCATAAATATGAAGTGCTTACATTAAAAATGACGTTTAAAAGAGATACAGTACTGTATATGCAGACATACTCGTGTTGCAAGTTGTCGAAGAGTACAATATTTTGGCACTTTGATTGATCCAACTATGAATATGATTTAATGATTTTGAGATGCTATCACTTCATTGCATTTTACATAGAGATTTGCTTCTGCTGTTGTTACCAAAAATTAAACCAAAGTAATTAAAATAAAGTAATTAAGTATTTAAAAATTTTCTATTCTTTGGAAAACAGTTTAAGTTGTCCAACTAGACTGGGCAAATCTTTTTCAAATTAAAAGCACAGAACAAGTGTCACTACAGGAGTTCTGCATAAAAAAAACAATAAAAAAGATGTTTTATTTGGGATTAGAAACAATTCAAATATTTAAAGCACAAATTAAAATGAAGATGGACACTAATCCAAACTTTCACAAGACACAGCTGCAGCCTGTGCACTTAAGCAAGGTGTAGAACTTGAATTGAATACATTAGAAGGTTGAAATCATAACTAAAACTAAAAGAAGCAAATGGGCTACTCCTATTGCAGTAGTACCAGAGTTTGATTAGTCACTCAGAATATGAAATCAAGGAGCAGAAAGCCGTACCCACTGCCTATAGCAGAAGATTTGTTTGCTCTTTATGGATGGGGGTAAGCTGTTTATAGCATTACACTTCTCATATGTTTTAATTTAAATGTGATTTATTTGAAGTGAATTGAAAAATCATAAATAGCAGAAGCCAGAATAAGGCTAAACACAAAAATAAATCTGATTTTAATATCAAAAGTATTGCCATATATGATATACACAAGAAAATTAAATGCATGCTTAGCGAAGTGGCACCATTGTACAACTGTTATCAGTTGTATCACATCATAAAGGGTAATGAAAAGGAAAGCAGCTCAGTTTCCTTTTAAATGCATTTTTTGTGTGCAAGTTTGCAATAGTGAAGCAGGTATTTGGGTTTGGGTTTTAATGTTTTTAAGGTGGCGGAGAAAGGAAGATTGCTCTTTAAAGGTTTGGCAACACTACGCACTGGCTTCAACACATTTCCAATGGTCCAGATTAAAATAAATGGGGAAAGTGTCTTTGCAAATACAATGTGACAAAACACAATCCACAAAAACAATAAGGCAAATGCTGTAATCCAAGCAAGACAATGACTTTGATACCCTAAATTGTTTTAAAGAAAACAACTCTTAAGTTGCTACCTTTGATCCCGTGGCATTTTGTCATTGCTCTTACTTCAACTTTGTGAGCACTGATGAAGTCTCTAGAGCAGCACATTGCCAGAAAAAGACAGGTAAGATTTTGGGGGGTGGAGTTAATATTATAAATACCTTTCTTACTGGACCAGTTGTGTGAAATTGACTACACTCACAGTCACAGATCCTGGCAAACACATACAGTAAATTGGTACACTCCATTTGTCTGTGCAATCACTGTCAGTGCTGTGCCAAAAAGAGGATTTGGTACATTAGAATGCCCCATCTGCTAGAACATTATTAGGACAAATATGAACAAATGAAAAAAAAAACACGTCAGCTAAATTATTTTTCTATAATGTCACCATATTTCAATCATATCCATTTATATTTTCTACTGTAGTGAAGGTATTTACCCCTGAATGTTGAAATATCAAAATGGCCTTTATTAGCAGATACCTATTGCACTAAATGTACCATCTTGTGAAATTTCAGCTTTTTACCTAAATAAGAAATTGTATGTTTGCTGCTGAGTGAGTGAATGAGTCAGTCCATCAGTCAGCCATCTTTGCATTTATGTATGTATATATATATATATATATATATATATATATATATATATATATATATATATATATATATATATATATATATATATATATATATATATATATATATATATATTTTTATAAAGTAGATACCATCTCATTGTATTAAAACAAAGGAACCACCATAATATGTGTGGACTCTGATGTGGCAGTACAAATGTTTGTGAATTTTGAAGTGCAGTGCTGTGAAAAAGTTTTTGTTTTTTTTTCAGCAGGTAATCACATTTACTCAAGACCTTAAGCTGTCTCCCATGTGCACGAGTGTGAATATATATGAAGCCATCCCCCGTAAGTTAAACGATCTTTGAAACCATAAAAGTAATAAATGCAAACAAGGAAAATAAAAGGTCAGTTGATATACTGTCTCTAGAAATACATGAAAGAGGAATGGAGCTTTCCCGACATGGTTCTGTAAGGGGCAGCATCCAAAGCAACAGGCACAATCATACAGAGACAAGTCTCAGGTGCAAATACAAGGTTTATTATACAAATACCTTACAAAAGATCACTTCTGATAGTGGCACAACCACAATACAATTCTCTTCTTCCACTCTTTCTTCTCCACTACACTACCCAGGCAAGCTTTGTCCATCCTCTACATTGACTCTAACTTGAGGTTGAGTGGATTCTTTTTGCTTAGACCCAAGAGCACTTCCATGTCAAATGAAAACCCACAAAGTAGGGATGGTGGATCCCTGCAGCACCCTCTGGCAGCACTCATGGAACCTGACAAGGCTGCCGTTTGGGATCTAGTTCCCAGCATGTCTTGCAGGTGTTTGTATAGGTAGTTTCACCCTTAAGCTGCCATCTAGTGTATCAAGTGACCCGTAGTCCTACCAGCTGTTCTCCCCCTTTCCTTCAATCCCACTGGCGTCCCCAGAAGGGTAAGGGTATTCAGTCCATTGCTGCTGAATGTGTTCACCTGCCTGTTGATATCCTTTATTGGTCTTCTGACAAGTGCAGAGAACATTTTGCCCTTCTTTGTGCAAACTCACTGTCATGACCTCCTGATCAGGTAAGGGATAGGAACCCATACCAACAGGGATGCCAGTACATGCGTGCCATCTATCACAATGCGTATTGAATAAACATATACTTAGGATTTGTTACACTGAATATAATCTTGATTACAATATCATTATATGCAGATTCTAATGATTCAATATTTAACTAATGCTATAATTTACCAGCAGAAAATTAGTTAGTTGTTGTACATCATAGTCAACATCATTAAAGCCAACAATTTTAGTTTAAGAGTTCAACATAGTTTTTAAGTCTCTTATATTCTTATATTTCTTTAATAAATGTTTTATTTAAGAAATATGAATATATACCTAATAATAGTACATCAATCACTTGAGTTGATACAGGAAGTAGTAATATGTCAGGTGGGTTCTGTCAAAATTTAATCCAAATTTGATTGATGAGATTAAACCACCCCTTTTAATCGAAGACGGAAGTCCTGCCCCGCACCATCTGTTGTTTGTTGACCTTTGATGACCTTTCGAGTCCCTCCACCCACAGATTTTTGATGATGACCTTGATCCGGCCCCTGTGATTGATAAGACCTCACCCTCTGGTTTTTTGCTTTTCCA
>NW_024378941.1:0-12469 GCF_016835505.1 Polypterus senegalus
AAAAAAATATAAAGTCACTCCAAATTCCTGCCAATTATGTTTTCACACCTGGTTAAAGTGTTGTACCTGTTTTGCTAATTATGTAAATTGTAAAGGTTGTGCTAAATATCAAATTTCAAATTTCCCAGTGCTTTTGGTACCATCCAGTGACCCCAGTTAAGGGATAAACTCGAGATACACAGGTGGATGAGCCTCACGTGTCCAGGATAAAGGACTACCTGTCGGGCAGACCGCGCTGTGAGACTCAAGAACTATGTTTCTACTAGGCTGACCCGCCTTTTAAGTTGACCACTTCTTAAGGCAATTCAATATGTACATCAATTTGAGATTTTATACAAACTCATTAATTTGGTTATATGTGATTTGGGTATTACTTTAATACTCATAGTTTGTTATTTTGTGATGAAATTTAAACTTTTTTTCTATATTGAGGTCAGCCTTTGAACCCCCTGATATTTACTACGGTGAGACATTTGTATTCCATCAACATTAATTATTTCCAGAGACATAATTTTGTCTATTTTTCCAGCACATCGGCGCAAAAGCAAGGACGATGGAGCACCAGAACTCTGCTCACATCATGTGCCGTACCGCATAGCTGCAAGTAGTAAGTCTGTAATAGCTTTCCACTCACGGGATGGAAGGACAATCCTGACCGCTTTTATATAGTAAGAAAGAAGAAGAAGATCTCGCATAGTCTGGAGTAGAAAATCAAGTTTTACCTGGAAAAACGAAACTACAAATCCCATCGTGCATTGCAAAATGGACAGGGCGTGTGTGAAACTCAGCGCCTGCGTAGCACTCAGGACAGAAGGACAATCCGGACCGCTTTATATAGAAGGATAACAGATGTGAGCAATACTGGAGCATCACAAGGAACAGTCCGGTCTCGTTTTTGCTTCACTTTGTACCTTGACTATAAATATAACACCCGGCATGACACTTCTAGATGATTTGCACTTCATAGTGTGCATTAATAAGTGAATGAGAAAAAGAGTAGGTACAAAACTTTAGTTCTTGGTACAAAGAGAATTGTCTGCACCTTAACATCAACAAAACCAAGAAACTGGTTATAGGTTTTCGCTGCACCAAAGAGTATCTATGTCACTATTCAGGGAGTGGATGTAGAGGTGGTGCACTAATACAAGTTTTTTGGGTTCACATTAATAACAGACTGACTGGTCTTGGAACAACAACAAACATTTATTTATATAGTACGTTTTCATACAAATGTTGCTCAAAGTGCTTTACAAGATGAAGAACAAAGAAAAAGAAATTTCTGATGGCCAGAAAAACAAAACTCCAGAGGGCTGGAGAAAACAAATTGAATCTCAGGGGTTCCAAGGGCATGAGACCACCCAGCCCCACTAGGCATTCTATCAACATACTGTAGCGATCTCAATCGGTCCTCATGGTTTATAGGCTTCACATGGAAGAATTAGCGACGATGGTCATGTGGACCTCTGGCCTTCATCAATGTAGGGACAGCATGGTGTTTGATCAGGTGGTGGTGGAGCAGATCACCACCACAGAAAACTGGAAAAGAAAACAGCACAGAAAAAGGGGTTGGTACGGGTTTTGCAGCAATGAAAATGCATATACAGAATATCAGTGTTACACTAAAATGAAGCTATAGAAAGCCATGTTAAAGTAATGGGTTTTAGCAGCTTTTAAACTGCTCCCTGGCGAATTTCTGTCGGTAAACTATTCCAGATTTTAGTACAAACAGCAGAAGGCTGCCTCACCACTTTACAGTTTAGCTCTTGGAATTATAAGCAGACACTCATTTGAAGAACTACGTTACAATTTGGAATGTAAGGTGAGAGACATTCCAAGATATTGGCTGGAGCGAGATTATTTAAGACTTTGTAAACCATAAACAGCATTTTAAAGTCAATTCTAAATGACATGGGTAACCAGTGTAGTGACATCAAAACTGGAGATTGCACGATTTTCTTTTCAAGTTAAGATTCTGGCAGCTGCATTCTGCATTAGTTGCAATCGACATGTCTTTTTCAGGTGGTCTTGAGAGGAGTGCGTTGCAGTAATCTAGTGACTAAAACAAAAATGTGAACTAATTTTTCAGCATCTTGCAAAGTTATAAAGGGTCTAATTTCACAGACAGGGTATAGCAGGCCCTTTTTCCTTAGAAGACTGTGTTGCTTTAATTTGGTAGACATCCTTCACAGTGCAATCCTCTACTCTGTAGTGTGTTGGGATTTATTCTCCCATCGGTTTTCTGGGAGCCCTCGAACCCAACACCATTGGTAATGTCGATGAGCTAGGCAGTTAGGCACAAACAATGAAGCAAAGGGGATGGTGCAAAAGTGCAAAAGTGCTTTTTTAAATCAATAAACACAAATGTCCAAATAAATAGTGCAGTGTTATAAAAATCGGCATAAATAAATAATTCATAAAACAAGGGTAAAGGGTTAAAAATCCAATAGAAAAAAAACTAAAACAACGAGGTTAAAACAACAGCTGGAAGTAGTCTTTAAAAACAAAGCCTGTTGTTTTTTTTTTTCCTGGTGCCCCTGTTCTCCCATCAGGCTTCTCAGAGGTCATCTTACCCGGCTGCCCTTTCTCTCCATTCAACTGGTCTGGAGGCTTCCTGATCCTGGCTTTGGTTCCACTCCTCCAGACCGAGGATTGGCTTCTCCCAAGGGCAGGATGCTCACGTGGGAATCCATTCCCAAGCCTACCGACTCCCGCAGCCTTCTCAGCCTTGTCGCGCCATCCGTCCCTTTTTCCCGGGCCTTTCCTGCTCCTCCATAAACTGCCCCAGGTGTCGGCCAAACACCCCGCTAGAGCTCACAGTCCAGCGGCACGCTTACCCTTCGCTTTTTTCCACTCTCTCTCACGCTTTCTTCGCTACTTTCTGCCTTTTTCCCCAACCTCCGTCTTTTCCTTTCTTTCTCCTCATTCTCCCCCCAGCCTCCACGGGCTTCTATTTAAAATGGGACACGGCAGCTGTGGCAGTAGGCAGCTCCCAGGAACAATCACACCTAGGTAAAAACGCCTGCATCACGAATTCCCAGAACCACTTCAGCCACCCCCCATGCCCTCACTGGCTTGAGTGAGATTTTATGAAAGTTTTGACTGAGCCATGGACCTGTTATACCACAGGAATAATAACTTCTGGTCCAGGCTTTGGTTTGCGCTTGAACTGCAACTCACTTCTGGTGGGAGTACCTGCTTGTGCAATCAAGCCACTGCAGAAGGTCAAGAATGCAGCCCCCATCTTGTATTTAACCAGCTGAGATGGGTACATGTCATTCCTCCTTTAAGTTCCCACATTGCCTCTTTGTAGCAGCATGCATAAAGTTCAAATCCCTGATGTTGGCCTACAGAGGAGTGAATGGGTCAGCACCTGAGTATATGGAATCCCTGGTGAAACACTCAACTCTGCCAGTGAACAGCGTCTGGTGATGCCGCCCTGCATGGCATAAAGTCTCAATCCAGCCTCTTTTCCTTGTGTGTTCCTGGTTGGTGGAACAAGCTATCCATTTCCATCCACACTGCTGACTCCTCTGTGTATTCAAGCAGCAATTGAAACCCCATCTGTTCTGTGAATATCTGTCTAATTGAAAAGAGAAAAAAAAAAAATAGATTTTGTTTACGTTATGGTTAATTGCTTTATCGATTGTTAATCTGTTTGTAAACTTATTAGTTATTACATCTTTTGCTTGTGGATATCAACTCTGTTACCAGTCCTAATACACTTGCTGAACAAACAGGCCCTCGCCTAATGTTGCTCGTTGCGTTTACCTTTTTTGTAGTTTTTGAAAAAGCATCTCCGACAAATAAATGAAAATTTTATGCTTACATAACTTTTTTTCCCCTTCCATTTATTTCCAGAGCGGGACTTTTGTACTCTGTTAGCTGACTTGCCTAAAGCAGCTGGAGAAGGACTCTGCTGTGGGTTGTGGGGTAGTCCGTTCGTGTCTGACTCACTTGTATTGGGTATCTGGTGGGCAGTCAGACAAGTAAAAGAGGAAAACATACAAAACATAAAGTTCAGTGACTGTTCAAGGTAAAAATGAAACAGTAAACTAATTTGTAGTTCGAAGTCACCTGAACATTACCCCATTTAAAACTGATGAGTTTGCAAATTTGCCAGTGTTTTTCAGTGGGAAAGTTCAAAACCTGTGCAGTGTGATCTGTTTGAGATATATCAATGATAATTGAACTGTCTCTAAACATGCCTTTGAAGAATAAGTGTACATTTCAATTAACTTGTCCAAAAAGGGAAAAAAGTTGTTTCATGCTGACAAACAGACATTGGTTATCATATTGTGCTTTGACATTATATGTAACACACCTAAAAAACAATTACAGTGGTGTAAAAACTATTTGCCCTTCCTGATTTCTATTCTTTTGCATGTTTGTCCCCAAAAATGTTTCCTAATCATCAAACCATTTAACCATTAGTCAAATATAACACAAGTAAACACAAAATGCAGTTTTTAAATGATGGTTTTATTATTTTTGGAAAAAAAAACCCAAACCTACATGGCCCTGTGTGAAAAGTAATTCCCCCCTGAACCTAATAACTGGTTGGGCACCCTTAGCAAATAACTGCAATCAAGTTGGTAACTTGAATGAGTCTTTCAGCTCTGGGGGAAATTTTTGGGCCCACTCATTTTTGCAGAATTGTTGTAATTCAGCTTTATTGAGGGTTTTCTAGCATGAACCGCCTTTTAAAGGGCATGCCATAGCATCTCAATTGGATTCAGGTCAGGACTTTGACTAGGCCACTCCAAAGTCTTCATTTTGTTTTTTTTCAGCCATTCAGAGGTGGATTTGCTGGTGTGTTTGGGTCATTGTCCTGTTGCAGCACCAAACCTTCTTGAGCTACAACAGGGTGGCCGGACATTCTCCTTCAGGATTTTTTGGTAGACAGTAAAATTTATGGTTCCATCCATCACAGCAAGCCTTCCAGGTCCTGAAGCAGCAAAAACAACCCCAGACCATCACACTACCACCACCATATTTTACTGTTGGTATGATGTTTTTCGAAGCGTTCCTTTTGCAGATGTACGGACATTTGCCTTAAAGTTAACTTTTGTCTCATCGCCAAAAAGTATTTTCCCAAAGTCTTGGCAATCATTGAGATGTTTCTTGCAAAATTGAGACAAGCCCTAATGTTCTTTTTTTTAACATGGGTTTCTTGGGAAAACTGCCATCAGGCCGTTTTTGCCCAGTCTCTTTCTTATGGTGGATCAAAAAACTGACCTTAATTGAGGCAAGTGAGGCCTGCAGTTCTTGACGTTGTCCTGGGGTCTTTTGTGACCTCTTGGATGAGTCGCTCTGCACTCTTGGGTAATTTTGGTCGCCGGGCCCCTCTGGGAAGGTTCACCACTGTTCCATGTTTTTGCCATTTGTGGATAATGGCTCTCACTGGGGGTTGCTGGAGTCCCAAAGCTTTAGAAATGGCTTTATAACCGTACCCGACTGATAGATCCTCAATTCTTCTGTTCTCATTTGTTCCGAATTTCTTTGGATCTGATGATGGTCTAGCTTTTGAGGTGCTTTTGGTCTACTTCTCTGTGTCAGGCAGCTTCCCATTTAAGTGATTTCTTGATTGAAACAGGTGTGGAGAAATCAGGCCTGGGGGTTACGGAATTGAACTCAGGTGTGATACACCACAGTTAGGTCATTTTTTTAAAAAGGGGCAATTACTTTTTTCACACAGGGCCATGTGGTTTGGATTTTTTCTCCCTAAATAATAAAACCATCATTTAAAAACTGCATTTTGTGTTTACTTGTGTTATATTTGACTAATGGTTAAATGTGTTTGATGATCAGAAACATTTTGTGTGACAAACATGCAAAAGAATAAGAAACCAGGGAAGGGGGCAAATAGTTTTCACACCACTGTACCTGAAAAGAGTGGCCCCGCGTTGAACTTAGACTGCTGGTTATGGTCACTAAAAGTTATGTTGATGTTTCTTCTAATATAATTTGCAGCAAAATAAAACTGCAAAAAATTTTAAAACCTTTTAAACCCATCTACCTGTTGTCTCCATCAACAGAAATCTATGCCTATATTGATTTTGATAAGCACCATATAACAGGCTGTTAAGAACAGAATGACTATTTGTAATCCTCATCACCCTTAATTGTTGCTCTCTTGGATGACTTGCCTCAACAGTTCACATAACATTTAGATATCCTGATGACTGCAGGCTTTCACAGTAATACCAATTAATCATTCTGTCTGGCTCAGCATACCCTTTAAAGGGTGCCCATGCGTTTGTCATGACATCAATGGAAAACAAAAGTCATTCATTTTCAGTTATGAAATCTCTTATTGTGTCATTTTCTGGGTGAAAAGAACAAGCTGATATGGTAATGCATTTATCACTTCTGAATTCCAAAATGGCATGACAGGTGTATCAACACCAGGACTCAGACTTGATTGGCTCCAAGAGTTTTTTAAAAAGGGAAAAGCCTGCTCAAAGTTGAATGAAAATATACAAAAAAATGGAATCTTTGTCAAAGATTGGCACTGTCAGAAGCAAGGGAAAACCCAAATTTTACAGGATTTAGTACAGATTAGCAGCAGCAATGGATACAAGTAAAAAAGAATGATTGGGTAATTCATAGAGACACTATTAATTAATAGATTTTGAGGATATGTGATTTTTTTAATTATAAACTAAATTGTTACAGTGGTTAGCAATACTGTCTTACAGCAAGTCCTGGGTTCAGATCATTATCCAATCCCAATAATTGGGGTTAGCAGGTTCCTCCCATTTTTTTCAGTTTGTTTTTTTCTTTACTACTCCTTTTAGCTCTCAAAAGGGTTGGCAATTTAGGTCACATTAACTAGTGGGTTTAAGTTGGCCCCGAGTATAAATGAGTGTATTCAACAAAGGACTGCCAACCTTTCTATGGTTCTTTCATGCATCTGATGCTACCGGAGAGTGAAAAAATGGATTTAAGAACGGATAAATGAAAAGGGGCAGCCCGATGGCACAAATGGATAGAACTGCTTTTCTCACAGTTTGGAGACCCAAATTCTCTTCTTGGGTCCCATCTGCGTGAGGTTTTCATGTTCTCCTGTTTGCATGGGGTTTCCTCCGGTGCTCAAATTTCCTCCCACAGTCAAAAAACATGCAGGTTAGGTGCATTGGCAATTCTAAATTGTCCCTAGTGTGGCAGCGTGTGCCTGCAGTGGGCTGGCACCCTGCCGGGGTTTGTTTCCTGCCTTGTGCCCTATGTTGGCTGGGATTGGCTCCAGCAGACCCCTGTGACCCTGTAGTTAGGATATAGCGGGTTGGATAATGGATGAATGAAAAGGACATAGAATTCAGAGCTATGTGGTGGCGAAAAGCCAGTGATGAACTAGAGAGCATGATACATTACATCGTGGTCACAGGACATCTGAAGGTTGCAGGTCATTTCAACCAGTTGGACTTTGACCATAACCAAAAACTTTCTTTATGTGCGAATCAAGGAGATAACCTATTGGATTACCAACTAAACTCTCAAAGACTAGTAGGTGTTAATCGTGCACACATGCTCTGTCACAATTAAAAATGATAAGCATAGGAAGAATGGAAAACTGGGTATGTGGGTATCTATATATACTGTATATATAATTCACTAAGGAAATCGAAGACAGTGAGTGCAAGCAAGACAGAGAGCCACACCCCAACTCTAAGACCCTGGGATACACTCGACAGAGTCCCGCCAGCCAACTCTACCCCTCCTCATCGGGTACAGTACGCAGAGCCGCACACGCCAACTGTAACCGCCTCCTGCATCCAGAGTGCGCTCTCGAGGCATGTGCACTGCCTGCTCATGTGCCCACACACAACAACTCACAAACACAGCCTCAGTAACTTTTGTCTGTGCAAAAGTCCACAAGCACCTGTGAGCCACATTGACTTTTCACGCATGCAGACAGAGAGCCACACGCCAACTCAGAGCCCGCCCACCAACTCTAACAGAGCCCTGCCCATGGGCTAATGGCACTAGACTTTCTGTTACCAGTATTCACCACAATGTACTGGAGTGTAAGACTATCACAGCAGCTATCCTCACAAACTGTCCTTATTCCCAGATTTCCCTGACCCCATCAGATTCTAATTTGCCTTTTACTTCCCACAATTTCCCTGTTATTGGCGCTGCAATGACACTTAATAAGGCACAAGGACAAACTTTCAAAAAAATATACCTGTATCTGCCAAAACCTGCTTTACCACTAACAGACAATTGTATGTTGCTCTCCAGAGTTCCATCTTTTCATTCACTGACAGTTGTATCCTCAAACCCTCCCATTTGGACAACTGTCTCTTTCCAGGAAGTGTTCACTCATCAATAAAATTATATGTAGGCGTGTACCGAGGTTGGCTAGTAAATACATAATTAAGAAGAATCTGACTAAACTGAGAATTACTCTTTGTCATGCAGATCTCAACCATTTCTGCCTAAAAGCTTGTAGTCTCCCCTAAATGTGGATTCAAATCAAAGCATAGACACACCTTTTGTAGTGCAGGATTTGCTAGGACAATTTCTGAAGATTCAGTCTCATACAAAGAATGCCATCAAATTTACAATCATGCACCACACATCTGTAACCATGATATTCAGGATTCTGTGTAGCAACTTGATTGATTTCACAACTATCTAATTCATAATCTTTACATTAGATGACAATATTCCAGCACACTTCCTCTAGTACAGGAACCCAGCCACAGGGGATGCATAAACCTGTGGTGCTTCTTCATGCCAGTCCCAAGCCGGATAAATGGGAGGTTACGCACAAGGGCATCTGATGTAAATTTTACCAAATCAATATGTGGACACAATACAAATTTCCATACCAATCGGTCGAGGCCCGGTTAGCAACGACCACCATCAGACTGTTAGCCAACAGGGTGCTGGCAGAATTGGCTACTGTTGGCTGAAGAAGAAAGGAGAAGAAGAGGTGGGAGACATGTCCAGAGGCAGGAGGAAGGGTAAAGAGTGGAACTGAGGGTAGCAACTTTGAGTTTGGCAGTATTAGTGAGTAATTGGAGAGAGTTAGCAGATATAATGGAGAAAAGGAAGGTTGATATATTGTGTATGCAAGAGACTAAATGGAAGGGGAGCAAGGCCAGTGGATCTGAGGTGGATTGAAATTGCTATATCATGGTGTGGATGGGAGGAGAAATGGAGTATGGGTTATTCTGAAGGAACAGTATGTCAAGGTGTTTTGGAGGTTGAAAAGAGTGTCAGACAGAGATGATTATGAAGCTAGAAATTGGAGGTGTGATGATGAATGTTGTTAGTGCATATGCCCCGCAAGTTGGGTGTTCGATGAATGAAAGACGACTTTTGGAGTGAGTTGGATGAAGTGATGTACAGTGTACCCAAGGGACAAAGCGGTGATTGGAGCGGATTTCAATGGACATTTTGGTGAAGAGGAACAGAGGAACAAGGAGGTGATGGATAGGTATGGTGTCAAGGAGAGAAATCAAGAAGGTCAGAGGATAGTGGATTTTGCCAAAGGATGGACATGGCTGTGGTGAATACGTATTTTAAGAAGGGGAGGAACATAGGTTACGATCAAAGAGTGGGAGGAAGATGCAAAACAGGTAGATTACATCCATGCAGAAGAGTCAATCTGAAGAAGATTAAAGTCTGTAAAGTGGTAACAGGGGAAAGTATAGTTAAGCAGCTAGGATGGTGGTCTGTGGATGCGCTGGAGATCAAGAAGAGGAAGAGAGCGAGGACAGAGCCAAGAATCAAATGGTGGAATTTGCAAAAGGCTGTAACGTTGAGTTTAGGAAGGTGAGACAGGCACTTGGTGGTAGTGAAGAATTACCAGACAGTTGGAAACTACAGCAGATGTAGTAGGGGTGACAGCAAGAAGTGGTGTTTGGCATGACATCTGGACAGAGGAAGGAAGAAAAGGAAACCTGGTGATGGAATGGGGAAGTACAGGAGAGTATACAGAGGAAGATGACGGCAAAGAAGAAATGGGATAGCCAGAGAGATGCACAAAGTAGAAAGGAGGACAAGGAGATTAGGCACAGGGTGAAGAGTGAGTGGAGAGGCTAAAGAAAAGGCGTATGATAAGTTATATGAGAAGTTGGACACTAAGGAGGGAGAAAGGACCTGTACTGATTGGCTAGACAGAGGACCAAGCTGGGAAAAGATGTGCAGCAGGTTAGGGTAGTATAGAAAAGATGGAAACGTTCTCAACGGAGAGAGTGTTGAGCAGATGGAAAGAGTACTTGAGGGCTAATGAATGAAGAGACGAGAGAAAAGGTTGGATGATGTGGAGAATGTGAATCAGAATGAAAGGATTAGCAAGAAGGAAGTAAGGACAGCTATAAACAGGATGAAGAATGGAAAAGCCATTGGTCCAGATGACACACCTGTGGAAGCATGGAGTATTTAGGAGAGATGGCAGTGGAGTTTTTAACCAGATTTTTTAAATAGAATCGTGGAAAGTGAGAGGAATGCCTGAGGAGTGAAGAAAGAAGTGTACTTGCAGATATTTGAATAAGGGGATGTGCAGGACTGTAGTAACTAAAGGGGGATAAAATTGATGAGTCACAGCAGGAATTTGAGAAAGAGTAGTGGAAGCTAGGTTAAGAAGGAGGTGATTGTGAGCAGCAGTATGGTTTCATACCAAGAAAGAGCAACAGAGATGCAATGTTTGACTGGGGGGTGTTGATGGAGGGAATAGAAGGCCAGAAGGTTGCATTGTGTCTTTGTGGACCTGAGAAAGCATACAACAAGGTGCCTCGAGTTGTGGTATTGTCGAAATCGGGTGGCAGAGAACTATGTAAGAGTTGTACAGGGTATGTACAAGGAAGTGTGACCATGATGAGGTCTCATTAGGAGAGATTGGATGCATTCAGGGGGAAAGGGATTACATCAGGGATGCTGGGTGCCCTTTCTTATTTGTAATGGTGATGGACAGGTTGACAGATGAGATTAGACAGAGTCCCCATGGACTATGATTTTTCTGATAACATTTGAAACCCGCTCCCAAACATCCTTTCTGTCCTTTGGTATACTGTTTACCACTTCATCCAACTCACTCCAAAAAACTTCTCTCATCCATCACATGCCCAACTTTTGTGGCATATACCCAACATTTTATCTCAACCAATTTCCAGCTTCATAATCATTACCTGTCTGACACTCTTTTCACCTCCAAAACACTCTTGACATACTGTTCTTCAGAATAACCCTCCATTTCTCCCCCATCCATTCCATGATATAAAAAATTTTAATCCACCTCAGATCCATCGCCTTAATCCCCCTTTCCCTTTAGTCCTCTTTCACGCATAAAAATATCAACCTTCCTTCTCTACATCATTTCTGCTAACTCTCTCCCCTTTCCACTCATCTGCCAACATTGAAAGTTCCCTACTGTCAGTTTCACTCTCTTTACCTTCCCCTTTTCCTCCTCCTGCCTCAGGACTCCCCCTCTTCTCCTTCTTTGTAACAGTAGCCCAATTTCTGCCAGCACCCTGTTGGCTAACAATTAGTGGCAGCCATTTGTTAACCTGGGGCTCACTAACCCTATGGAAATTTGTACTGTTTTCCGATATTGATTTGGCAAAATTTAACACGGATGCCCTTCTGCGAACCTCCCATTTATCCGGGCTTGGGACCGGCAAGGAAACAAAACTGGTTTGTGGCTGTGGTGTTAAATTGTTTATTTAATTTAAAAAATTAAACAGAACAATGGATATTTCAAATTTTAAAACTTAAGCAAAAGTTTTGTTGCTTTTAAGTGAGAGTAGTTATAGGCGGGGGGTACTATCAAAATCGTAATTAGAGCTGTCAATCATAATGATTAATGACTTTAAAGCCCTGCCCCTCTGGCGCCCCACCGGGTGCCCCGCCGAAGGGCCCAAGTCCCGCCCGGCGCCTCCTGATCCGCCGCGAATTCCCGCCCCCCCCGTGACCTATCTCTGCCCCATTGGCGCCGCCCCCTGGCGTCGGATTGGTGTAAGGCTTCCCATCCCCTCCCCGACACCCCCCCTGAACCCTCCCTGGCCCCTGATTGGTTCCAAACTGTCAAGAGTCCTTTTGGCGGAGGCCTGACCGCTGGTTGAACCCGTTGCACCTGCCCGGGCGAAATAAACTTCCAACGGGCCATGTGACAGATGTCTGACCGCTGTTTGAACCTCAGCCCCTCTCCCAAAGAAAGCCCCAGGCGTGTACAGCCTTTACCCGACAAGCTCGGACATGCCCGGGCCGCCGCGGAACAACCAGGCATGCCCGGGGCTGCCTCGCCCCCCTTTCTCTGGCACAAGCCCAGACAGACCGGTCTGTCCTGGGCCGCTCAGACCAGCCTAAAGTCGCCCCAGCACCGCCGAGGATGCCTGCCCTGGCGGCTAAAGGACTGCCTCGGCCCCTGGGCCCCGAGGCAGATCTGCGCGGCATCCCCAGACCTCCCAGTCCCCCGATACTTACCGGCCAGTTCTGAAAGGCCATATAAAAGCCAAGCATT
>NW_024378942.1:0-16122 GCF_016835505.1 Polypterus senegalus
TTTGTGACAATCCTGTCCAGGTCTAGCATCTGGTTGTTTGTGCTCTGACATGAACTGTCAACTGTGGACCTTATATGACAGGTGTGTGCCTTCAAATTGTGCCAGTCAACTGAATTTACCACAGGTGGACTCGTTAAGCTGCAGAAACATCTCAAGGATGATCAGGGAAACAGGATGCACCTGGCTCAATTTTGAGCTTCATGGCAAGGCTGTGAATACTTATGTACATGTGCTTTCTCAATTTTTTATTTTTAATAAATTTGCAAAACCTAAGTAAACTTCTTTCAGTTGTCTATGGGGTGTTATGTAGAATTCTTAGGAAAATATTAATTTAATCCATTTTGGAATAAGGCTGTAACATAACAGAACGTGGAAAAAGTGATGCACTGTGAATACTTTCCGGATGCACGGTATATTACAACCCCAATTCCAATGAAGTTGGGACGTTGTGTAAAACGTATATAAAAACAGAATACAATGATTTGCAAATCCTTTACAACCTATATTCAACTGAATACACTACGAAGACAAGACATCTAATGTTCAAACTGATAAACTGTATTGTTTTGCAAATCTTTACTCATTTTGAATTTGATGCCTGCAGCACGCTTCTAAAAAGCCGGGACAGGAGCAAAGAATAAGAAGTTGAGGAATGTTCAAAAACACCTGTTTTGAACATTCCATAGGTGAACAGGTTAATTGAAACAGGTGTTTGTCATGATTGGCTATAAAGGAGCATCCCCAAAAGGCTCAGTCGTTCACAAGCAAGGATGGGGCAAGGTTCACCACTTTGTGAACAACTCGGGGCAAATAGTCCAGCAGTTTAAGAACAACGCTTCTCAACGCATAAATTGCAAGTAATCTAGGATTTCATCATCTACTGTCCATAATATCATCAAAAGATTCAGAATCTGAGAAATCTCTCACATAGCGGCAAGGCCAAATACCAACACTGGATGCCCATGACCTTAGATCCCTCAGGGCACTGCATTAAAACCAACATCATTCGAAAGGATATTACCACGTGGCTCAGGAATACTCCAGAAACCATTGTCAGTTAACACAGTTGTCAGCTACATCTACAAGTGCAAATTAAAACTCTACCATGCAAAGTGAAAGCCATATATCAACAACACCCAGAAATGCCCCGGCTTCTCTGGGCTCAAGCTCATCTGAGATGAAGTGACGTAAGTGGAAAGGTGTGTTGTGGTCTGACGAGTCCACATTTCAGATTGTTTTGGAAATCATAGATGTCTGGTCCTCCGGGCCAAGAGAAAAGGACCATCTGGATTGTTATCAGCACAAAGTTCAAAGCCAGCATCTGTGATGGTATGGGGTATGTTAATGCACCATGGCATGGGTAACTTCATCTGTGAAGGCACCATTAATGCTGAAAGGTACATACAAGTTTTGAGCAACATATGCTGCCACCCAAGCAAAGTCTTTTCAGGGTGACGTCCCTGCTTATTTCAACAGGACAATGCAAGCCACATTCTGCATGTGTTACAACAGCTGGCTTCGTAGTAAAAGAGTGCGGGTACTAGATGTGCCTGCCTGTAGTCCAGACCTGTCTCCCACTGAAAACGTGTGGCGATTATGAACGCAAAATATCGACAATGGAGACCCTGGACTGTTGAGCAACTGAAGTTGTACATCAAGCAAGAATGGGAAAGAATTCCACCTACACAGCTTCAACAATTAGTGTCCTCAGTTCCCAAATGCTTATTGAGTGTTGTTAAAAGGAAAGGTGATATAACACAGCATGCCCCTGTCCCAGCTTTTTGAAACGTGTTGCAGGCATTAAATTCAAAATGAGTGAAGATTTGCAAAACAACAATAAAGTTTATCAGTTTGAACATTCAATATCCTGTCTTTGTAGTGTATTCAATTGAATACAGGTTGAAAAGGATTAGCAAATCATTGTATTCTGTTTTTTATTTACATTTTACACAACGTCCCAACTTCATTGGAATTGGGGTTGTACATAGATATAGAGTAATAGAAAAGTACAGTCCTTATATAGAAACTTATTTTAAGTCTCTAAAGATAGGTCCGATGGTATGGTCAGATGGCTGGGGATTTAAAAAAACCAAAACTCTAGGGTGCAATGCTGGACCCAAAACAAAATCAAAATCTCCCAGAGTTCCATTGCCAAAATGGCCCAGACCCCTGGGCACTCTACAGTTCATGATTGTGTCACCATTAACATTATACACTTGTTGAGCTCTACTTATCATCCCAACATCTCAGATGGTTGCACCACACGTATTCCAGGTAGCAGTGACATATAACTTCAACATAGAGTACTGGAAAAAAAGAAAACACACAAAAGTAGTGACAGTAACCTATCTAAAATGGAGCAGATAGAATTACATTTAATAAAAAGAATCCCCTCAGTATGAAGGAAAGCTGGTGATAATAGCAATTTAAGTAATCAAGAGGAAACCAGAGTAAAGAAGTGTGTTTTAGTAGTTTTTGACTGTTTATCTGTATTGGCCCTGCACATCTCTAATTGTAAAGTATTCCAGATTTTTCGTGCACAGAAACAAAAGCTGCCTCAACAGTTCTTTTATACTTCACTCTTGGAATATTGTTCAAGACAATGTTAGAGGATCTATTATTATAGGAATGTAAGGACAAGTATTACTAATTATAAAAGATTAAATTGTTTACAGAATTTTATACAATAAAAGTATTTCAAAATCAATCCTAAAGGAAACAGGTAGCTAGTGTAAGTATACATCATTCTGTGATATAAAAATCCAACTCAAGCAGTGTTTCTTCATTGAAAAAATGCAGCATTTGTAATATGCTTAATGATCGATTTGAAGTTTAGCTCTGAATCTAAAATAACAGCAAGATTCATTATTTCCATGCTTATTTGTGAAGCCAGTTGGGCTGGTTTATTTCTAAGGTCCTTGATTTTTATTTGCTGCCAATAATTACAATTTCTGTTTTTCCTTATTAATTTTAACAAAATACATTCAATGATGCTTTTTAAAACACTGGGCCAGAGATGCTAGAGCTTCAGGGTCATCTGGGGTCATTGACAAATAAATCTCTGTATCATTTGTATGTCTGTGACATTTCACTTTGCTTTGAAATGTTGAGGCCTAATGAGAACACAGATTTAGAATAATAAGGGGCTCAATACAGATCCATTTGGAACCCCATACATAATATCACAAATCTATGATGCATACTTTTCACAACTGACAAATAATTTTCTTCCTGTGATATAAGAGTGAAACCAACTTAAGCGACTCGCAAAAAGTCCAACTCTCTGTCTAAGGTGATCATTAAGAATTCTGTGATCATTGGTATCCAAATGCTGCACTCAGGTCTAATAGAACAAGAACTGATATTTCATTTGAGTCAGCAATAAGTAAATAACTACGGTACTTTACACAATTTAGATTCAGGTATTGTGTCTCTGAAACCTGAATGATACTTATCCAAAACAGGATTTTTATTCAAGTAGTCATTGAATTGTTCACAGACTAAGCTGGGTGCAGGAGTGTAAATAAAATTATTGTATTTCCCGCACTGTTATTTATAATTACAGAGAAACAGAACTTTATCTCAGATCAAACTAAGATATTATACCGTATATGCTAATTTGGATTGTTGAATTAGTTCTTTCAATTTACACTCAGCCTTAACGGCATTTTCTCTTAGGTTTCTAAGCTGTTTCTTTCTTGCTGAGTATTCCAGTGTAAAAAAAGACATAATCTGTTCTAATTTTAGTAGTAATTAGGGATTTGTTTCGCTCGCCACAAAGCCCCTCTTTAGAAATATAAATCTCTTTTATACCTTCTTTGTATATTATTGGTTCATTATTCAGGGTTACTCAAATAATTTTATTATTACAATTGTATCCTTTGAAGTTTGTTTTCTAATGATAATGACTTTATAAAGACACTGTGGTAAAATACGTAATATACCTTTTACTAAGTTAACTATAGCCGAAGGAATACATTTCAAACCGTATTATTATTTTACTTAATCTAGATTGAACTCTCTGTTAAATTCTTTATGTTCCATATAATCCCCATAAATATCCGAGATGCGAGTTAAAACCAAAATACAGCAATTTTGTAAAAGTAAGGATTTCCGTTTAACTAAAACATCTACTGTTCGACACTTGTACTTTGCAGGAAGAAAAAAATTGTACCTGTACCTAGTGATGGGCCGCTCGATACTCAGGTTTCGACACTGTGTCGAGCTATCGAAGCACTGGAGATCGAAGCACCGCTTCGAGGTTTGCTTTCAAATGCGCTCCGTCACGTGATTTTGAGCACGCTAGCGTAATGACGTCATTGATATCCGCGCAGTCAGCAGTCGATTTGGTCAGTAACTAGTCTGCTGAAGTGCTTTGGCTGAAAGCGTAAAAGCGGTTGTCTGTGCTATATTGATAAAATACGCTAACCCGAGTTCAAATCCTAATTGGGGCTCGCATATGTTGAAATGAGGATTTTGTATAAAACAGTTAAGTAGTACTTGTTTGAAAGTTAACAAATATATTTTGGAGACATTATGAACGATTTACATGGGGCACCTTTTTCCTCGGTGTGGAATTGTGTCCACCAAGAATCTGTAACAAATCGATGAGCATATTTTGCGTAAGGTAGCACGTACTGTAACAATCCAGAATCTATTCTACCCCATGTCGATCATATCACAGAGGCTAAGAAATGCTTCACTAAAGCCGACGTGGTCATTACACCAGTATATGCGCAAGACATTCCTCATTAAACGTTTTTACTATTCAGTGATTCCCAGATCTGTTGCTGATTTGTATTTGATTTCCAAAAAGCAATGTGAGTAAAAGCGTGTTCTGCAGAACTAATCACAACTGTCTTTAAAACAGAATCAGCGCCATGAACAGTGTCTTCTGCAATTTTAGGAAAGCCTCGGGATTTCTGCGTTAATGAGACAAAAAAGTTGTAAAGAAACTTTGCAAATTCATCCAAAGGTGGACGTAAAGATCACTCAAGTACTGAGAAGAAGGAGCAGCTGGATAAGCACATCTGGAGCCAAACTTTCAAAAAAGCACTTGACTTTGTCAGCAACATCCTGTACTTGTGAATTCATCTTATCAAAGGCTGCGCTGGGGGGGGTAAATAAGTAATCTTCCGAAGTGCAGCACAACAGAGTAAATAATTGATGTAAATAGAATTACTGAAAGACTAAGTTTTTGCCGTTTCTGTATTCTTAAACCATCTTCCAGTTACACAATCCCCCGCAGTCACTGTCACATTCAATGTTCCCTGCTCCTTAACCTGTCTTGTTACCCAAAGCATCAACACTCAGTTTCATTCAAGGCTTTACCGTCCTTCCTTTCATAGACATAAAATAAAACACATTTCCTCTACATGTCCAATAATAATAGTAAACTTGCAGGAACGAGAAAAGCACAAGATGGGAATATTTATGACAAGAGCCTGGACATCAGGATGAGAATGTGCCTTGTCACCCATTACGTGAGTTCGTCTGCCATCCCTCGGTTACACTGGCACACGTTACACTCTGGAGCAAATGCAATGGAGAATATCAATCAATCAATCAACATTTATTTATATAGCACATATTCATACAAAAAAATGTAGCTCAAAGTGCTTTACAAAATGAATAGAAAAATAGAAGACACAATAAAAAATAAACAGAAGTCAACATTAATTAACATAGAATAAGAGTAAGGTCCGATGGCCAGACTGGACAGAAAAAAAAAAAAAACTCCAAAGGCTGGAGAAAAAAATAAAATCTGTAGGGGTTCCAGACCAAGAGACTACCCAGTCCCCTCTGGGCAATCTACCTAACATAAATCAAACAGTCCTCTTTGTATTTAGGGTTTTCATGGAAGGACCTGATGATGATGGTCACGTAGACTTCTGGCTTTCAGTCCATCAATGTTGGTGCAACATGAAGCTTTGAGTAGGTGGTGGTGGCGCAGGCCGCCGGAAAAAGAAACAGAAGAGAGAGTAGGGGTCAGTATGGATTTTGGAGCCACCATGAATAGTTATTATGAAGAATTGAACATACAGAGTATCAGGATTAAGTTAAAGTGAAGTTATAAAAAGGCCATGTTAAAGTAATAACATGTAATAAAGTAATACCGACAATGTACACCTTCAGAAGTGAATAAATCGACTGTATACGTAGAAACATTTCAGATAAACGATGAATTTTGTTAATCATAAACAATGCAACATAACTATTATATGTGTTGTTACTTTTTATTTATACTCACCAAATGTTACATATCTACATGAGAAATGAATATGAGTAATATGTTTATAATCATTCTCACTAAAAGACACTGTCAAAATATATTAATGAGAAAATTGAGACACATTGGCCTTTAGGAAATATAAAAAAGCGTGTGCGCTGTCACTTAGGACAGAATGCATTGTTAACGTGACGCACTCTCTACTGACGCGATGTCATGAAAAAGAAACAGATCAGTCCATGCTAACTCAAATCCTCCTTGATGTTTGACCTAATGATTAATTGTCAATATCAAATCAATAAAGTCATTTTAAGAAGATGACAAGTCTGCTATACTCAGTTTAATCAACGCTACTTTTTAAAAGTTTCCTTATACAGAATATAAAACAGAATCTCAATGATACGGGACTCGCGAGTAGTAACGAATAATATGTGACACTGAGAAATTATAATTCTTAATAACGGGAACAAGTAAAACTACGACTTCCTAAAACGGACACACTGTAAATGTAGGCATTTCAATAAATAATTTAGAGACTTGTGTGTGCATTTCAATATCGATTTAAGAACTACGTAGGCCACCTGTTGTACTATAAACGGTAGCTCAAGCAGCACTTAACAGTAAATAGTCTAACAGGACAATGACTGACTGAAACGAAGATGCTGCGCCGCTACAATAAAAGTTCACACTGTCGCTCTGCATGTTTAAAAGGCGCTGGTTGGCTGAAACTGTTTATAGCGAATTGTCCCAAGTTGGAAGTGCCGTATAGCGATCAGACACGAAAAGACACATTTAGGCATCCTGGACAGTAGTTTGTTTTTCTACAATACAAATTCAGTACGACACCTGGGTCTCCAAACACACAAATATGAAGCTTATTACATTTTACAGTGAAACTCTTTACATACACAATATAATTAGGGGCGTGTGCCACCTGCCTGACTACGGTGGCCCAACCTTCCCTCGATAGCTCGATTCGCTCGCTATCCGTCCAAGCTTGTTAAATGGAGGAATAGAAAAAAAACTTTCACAAGAGGAGGATCAGCGACGCGAACCTGAGCGACAACACCACTGAGCCACCTAATCCGGATAATTAACGAGCTCTACACAACTGAACTACTATCTCTGTTCTTACTGCGGCGGATGAAATATGTTGTTTGACATATGCACGTTAAAATGGTTTAATTGATACGAGAGTATCATTGTTGTATTCTCCTAATGAAGACGAAAAAATTATATGTATAGATGTATACTATATGACGTGCGTTTTGAACAAATTAAGTGTTCCATAAAAGGTTGAACGATTTACCTAATCTTTTCATATATATATATAGTTAATATATGACAATATATCTTTGACACTATGTATCAGACAAAGGAAATCACAGCAATCCACAAGAACAATAATTTATTCTCAGCAACTACCTGAATTGTAGCTTAACCATATCAACTGAAATGTGTAATGTCAATACGAATTACAAAATATAACTAGAGAGTTAAGTGTCAAATAGACTCTCAAAATTAAGAGGTCAATGCCATTCAGTGTGCTGAGGCTTCACAAAGATTCAGTAACCAGTGACCATGTCTGCTCGAAGCCCTATCATGACGCAATCTCATTTGTCGTATGTCTGAGGCTTCAGTAGCGCGTCATCATCTCAGTAGTATGATGTCTGAGGCTCGGTGCCCCGTTCAAAGCCTGTCATGACGCAATCTCATTTGCATCGCATGTCTGAGGCTTCAGTTGCCTCGTCATCATCTCAGTAGACAGCATGTCTGAGGCTTCGGTAGCTCCTCATCCTCACTGTAATGCATGTCTGAGGCTCGGTATGTCCGTCATCATCTCTACTAGAATGCATGTCTGAGGCTTCGAGAACCCGTTCAAAGCCCGTCATGGACGCTAATCTCAGTACTCTGCAAAGCTTCCACTCATATTTGTTCAACGAGCTACCGTTTGGTAGGCTACATATGGCATCAACAGAGTTAAAAACTCAACAGAATTCCCATTGAAATGAAAGTTTGTAGATGATCAATACATGTTAAAATGATCGTGCCATAATACATTGTGGCAAAAAATAAAATTATAAATTATACATCATACAACGCCGACTTGTTGAATGCATAATGCTGCAAAGAAGAGCTTTAGCAATACAGGTGAGACACATCTCTCACTATAATACTCTCCTAAATATCCATTCTTCAGCCTCATGCAACGTTTTCTATGCAACACTGAAGGTATGTCATATAGTATACATCTATATAATTGTTTCGTCTTCACTACATACATACATGTATACATTAAAAACATACATTATATACCATCCTCCTGAAAATACTAGTGGTGCAGCGGTAGTTACCGTTCATACTAAAGATACGTGGGTTCGGGTCCCAGTCCACCCTCTGTAAATTATGACCCAAAGAGTCTGATTTTTTTTTTTTTTTTTTATTAAACAGCAAATTCCAGCGTGGACGGAGCGAGCAAGGCGAGAACACTAGTAAAGATATATCAAATGGAAATGTGGATCTTGTTTTATGTCTATAACAAAAAAAATATTTGAGTAACGATTTCAACTGTTTTTGTAGTTGTTGATGTGCGGGTTTAGCGGTTTAAATTTTAAATATTAAATTGATAAGGTGGAATGTGTTCTTGCTTTGAGTGTTAATGTGTTAGTAACTGGGATTGCGCCTCTATTACTGGAAGATTGTTAGGAATGATACAGACTGGACAACCGACCTTGATATATGCACTGCTCACCTTTGGAGTGTCCCGTGTGTGTCTGTGTGCCGGTGACTATCTGCCGTGTCTCTCAGCCTCTCTGATGTGCTCCGGATTGACACCTTTGAATGTTTGGTGCAGCAGAGCAAATTCAACCTGATCTACCACAGTGGATTTGTTATCACCTTATTCCAGCGTTTTCAACCTTTAAGTATTTGGACCCGAGTTTTCATAACAGTTTTAATCGCCCTCCAACATTTTTGAAATGTAGATGCATATTTGATTATACCTACTTAACTTTATCGACATTTATCTAACTCTATACATATTTATTGTTCTATTATCAGAATGTAGTTTAAGTTAATTTGTTTTGGTTCCAACAGATGTTTTCTTTTTCACATCTTCTGCCCCCCTTTTTTGTTACTTCGCGCCCCACAGGTTGAGAACCATTGCCTTATTCAATGGAGGGGTTCATGGACGTCAAATGGCAGTGAATAGAAATGGATTAATGTAAATACGTGAGCTGCCATACGCAATTAGACATCGCATTTTGATGGCGATTTTGGTGATTCCCGAACAGATCTCTTATGTGATCCTTCACAGTATCTCCAAAATTATTTAGTTCAAAATGGTTATAAAGATTTCAATTCTGATCCTTTTTATTATTGTTAATTTTGATGAGTCTTTAAGTGGGATCGAACTCGGCTAGCACTACGTTCAGAATTTGAAAAGCAACCACCTTAGTTAGTTGAGCCATTGACGCGCGTCATTTCTTTGTACAAACTCGTTACTTTCGTGTTCCACAAATATTGTAAAGTATTAATAAATGAAATATTTCAATACTTGATCGAATAACAATAGCTGATTTAAGGTTTCACCTTTTCTTTGTCAAATGTGCTTACCTATATCATGGCAAAGTACAGGGATAAACCTTTATTTTCAATCTACTCCATTTTAATTAAGTCAAACCAGAGGAAAACATTTAAGGCTATTAAATGTGATCTCAAGAAAGATGAGGGTTAATTCTAATACTAATAACAGGAGCGATTATAATGATACAGTTCAAAGGTAAATACTAATTCGAAAGAGCCGGGAATCCATGCAGTGAGGCGTCTTATTTTAACTCTTGCTATCGTATAGTGCATTCTGCTTGTCGGCGTTAGTTATATATATATATATATATATATATATATATATATATATATATATATATATTTTAGACATCAGACACTAGAAGTTGCTGACGAACCCTTCTCTTTGTCAGTCTGTAGCAGCGAAAAAATAAAAGCAATAAGAGTTATAACAGACGTCATTGAAGTGGATCATGAGTTTGTGTAATGTTAATGAAAATGGCCAGGAGGGGTACTAAAGAGGAGTGTCAAATGCTTGAAGCTTCGATACGATTTCCGACACAATTGCTTCAAACGTTTGATGCTTCATGAGGCTTCACTCGCCATCACTACCTGTACCTGTCAGTTTTTTTAAACACCATCGCCGGCGGAAACCCAGCAGGATCCGGAAGTAGAGGACGTCCCGGGGTCCAGACACGTCAGATGGCGCGCGCGTGGCTCGCTTTAGGTGCTGGAGTCGACTACACAGGTAAAGTGCATGTAAAATACTCCAAGTCGAAGTCGGACACGTTGTTACACTGTAATGTTTTAGTACTAGGTTCAGCTACCCTATCTTCTGCAGTGGTGTTTTAGATATTTAGTAACACGGTGCATTTGTAATCGGACGCCGGCATGTATTTACTGTACTCGACTGCTGCTTTCACCGCTTCTGCTCCTTAAATGCTGAAAATATTGTTTGACTTAAGAGACTAGTAGGCACTGATCGCGTAAATTATTTTGACATTTTCAGGTTGCACTCTTGTCATAACTGGTAATAGGCGTCAACTTATACTGAGTAAACTAACGTTATACATGTTAATAAATGTAAATAGGAAGAAAAAACTTTACTAGAATGGGCGAAGATGAGAGCAATTAAATTAATTCAGTTGGTTCAATGAAGACAGAAAATAAGGCATAAATAATTGTAAGATCATTCCAGTCACGATAAACAGTTGGCGCGTTATTGCGAAGTGGGTAGAATTTCACGCCGGTGGATCGCAGTGTTGGTTCTCATCATGAACATTAAAGCGCTTTTTTTGTCTCGAGGTTGTGCAAGTCTAACTCGGTATATTCACTGCACATTTCAAGTAGTACTCTGATTTTCTTTCTTGTTATAATACATGTACAGAGCAACTTATTATGAGTACTATACTACTACTGGGTAGGGCTTTCGTTTGCTATCGGGAGTTGCCTCCAATCTTCCTTGGCATGGATCCCACAAGATGTGGGAAACACTCTTTTTTGAGATTCTGGTCTATGTTCGATGTGATTGTATCACATAATTTATACAGTTTTGTCAGCTGCACATTCATGCTGTGAATCTCCTGTTCTGTTACACCCCTAGTGTATTCTATCAGGTTCAGAAACAGTGACTGAGGAGGAGGCCACTCGTTGTGTGCATGAAACAGCTTAAGAAGATTTTTGCTTTGTGACATGATGCATTACCATGGTGGAAGTAGCTGTTATTAGATAAGTAAGTTGTGATGCACATAGTCCGCAACAATATTCAAATCGCCATGGCATTCAAGAGTTGACTGATTGGTATTAACAGGTGTAAAGTGTACCAAAAACATTCCCTAAACCATTACTTCACCACCACCTGGACTGTTTACACAAGGCAGGGGGGGTGTATGGATTCATGCTGTTGGCTCCAAATTCTGACTCTCAACAGCAGCGTGCCTCGGTAGAAATTGAGTTATCAGACCAGGCTATTTTTCCAGTGATCAGCTGTTCAGGTGTTTTGGTAGCCTATGCCCAGTGCAGCCCCACATTTCTGTTCTTGGTTGGCAGTAGTGGAACCTGATGTGGTTGTCTGGTGTAGTAGCCCATTCGCCTCAATATTCAAAGTGTTTCTGCATTCTGAGATGCTTTTCTGCTCATCAGAGTTGTACAGAGTGTTTATCTGAGTTACTGTTGCTTTTCTGTCACCTTGAACCAGATTGGCCATTCCACTTTGACCATTGTCATCAACAAGACATTTCTGTCTGTAGAACCGCTGCACACTGGATGTTTTCACACCTTGCTAAGTAAACTCTAGAGACTGTTCTATGTGAAAATCCCAGGAGATAAATAGTTTGAGAAATACTTAAACCAGTCTGTCTTGCACCAGCAATCATGACACAGTTGAAATCACATTTTTTTCACCTTTCTGGTGTTTGATGTAAACATTAACTGAAGCTCCTGACCTGTATCAATATGATTTTGTACAATGTCCTGTAGACACTTGATTGGCTACTTAAATAATTGCATGCATAGGTAAGTGTACAGGTGTTCCTAATAATTTTTTCAGTGAATGTATATTATTAATTGTGTTAGCATTTTTCAGGCTATTGTTTAAGCATAGGGTAACAGGTTTTAGAAGACATGTCTGTATAAAACTGAGTAATGAGACTTTAATTTGAATTACTGAGTTATTCTTTCATTTCCAAGAAGCAGTTAGCCTTCAAAGTATTTTTTCTTTTTAGTGAAAAGTTACAGATGATGCGACATTTCTAAAACTATCCATGTTTCACTTGTGCATATATGTGTTTGAGAACTGTCTCAACAAACATTTCTCCTAAGATACAGTCTTCATAGGTCTACATCACTAGCATTATTTTGTTTTGTTTTTTAACTTTTTTACTTTGTTTCTTTGTAATTAAATTTTGATACAATAAAAACTTCTTTATTTCCCTAGGTCACTGCTTGTTTTCTTTTGTGTTAAGTAAGGCAGGTAGGAACTGCTCAGATTGTGTGTTGAGGAAACAAAACAGGAGTACCAGCTGCATATCCTATTTTTTTAATATTTTTTAAGTTAATTTTGAATTGTGCAGCCTTAAGTTCCAGTTATTCTTTTAAAGCCTTTCTGGTCAAGGGAATTGCCTAACTGAGGTAAAAAAAAAGAATAGATAAAGCAAAGGAGAGTTTTAGGGAATTTCTGAGAAGGTATCAATGCATTGACTTTAAATAGAAATTACTTATGGTAGCGATATACGGACATAAGGAAAGCAACTATTAAGAGGTTGAAAAGCATTAAGATGTGCTACAGAAGTGTAATAAAAATTAGCTGGACAGAAAAGGTAACAAATGAAGATTTGGTGAAAATGATAGGCATAGAAAAGAATATGATGGAGGAGCTAATAACAAGAAAGCTCACCTCATCAATACTGTATGTTCCATGAATCTCAAATGAGAACATGGTATAATTAGTGACAGAAGGAAGATCACATTGAACCAGAGGTAAACAAGCAAGATATAGAAGAACATGGGTGATTGTATAAAACAATGGTTAGTATCAAAAGAATGGAGAGAATGGGTCATGGGGGTGCTTAAACCTATACCAGCTAGCAAAGGACACAAGGCAGGAACATACCCTAGGCAGGACATCATTCCATCGCAGGGTGAATGCAGACACACACACACACACACACACACACACAATAGGGCCAGTTTAGTATCACTAATTCACCTAAACTGCATGGACTGTGGGAGAAAATGCAAACTCCATGAGGCGGATCTGGGATGCACTACCACTGTCACAACATATTTATCAAAATGCATTGTGTATATGTGCAGATGTTTACACATCATCTATGGCCAAAAATTTATTCAAAAGAGAATCCATCGTTAGCACTCACAGTAACAGTATTTTTATAATTTATATCGCCCTCTAGTGGAAAAACTGCAATGTATGTGATTTGCTTCCCTTATATTTAAAATAGTAACACTTTAGCTCCTCCATGACAAATGCACAGTGGAATTATCACTTAAAGTTGTATTGAGAAATAGAAAATTTAGAATGTGTGTCCCCCTTGTTATTAGTAGCAAGATACAGATTTATCCTGTCCCAAATGTGAAGTATTTATAAGAGGATAAGAAAATGGTAGCAATGTCAATCGGTATTAAATAATCCCATCATAGCACTGCTAAGTACTTTGGAAAACTGGGAAATGTCCATTTCTATCTTATGAAACAGATTTAAAGTACATTAACGTGAATGTTTAATAAGACAATTGTTGTATCGAGTGAACTTTAAAAATCTGTGCAAAAGTTTTAACAGAGCTACTGAAGATTTGGATTCACTCATTCTTTTGTTTATTGCATGCTCTATCCGTAATAGAATGCAACTTTATTTGTAATAATACTACCTAAAAGGTTTTTAATTATCCACACACAACTAAAGCTGATCTATACATTGATAACATACAAATGCAGTTCTAGATTATACTTTTTCATTTTACATATATTAATGACTCAATATCAAAGAAGAGCTGGAAATGTCAGTGCAGTATTGTCTTTAGTCTGCACTACAGATATGCAAGTAAGGCCTTTGTGGCTTACATTCAGACTGTATCAGTGAGTTGGGTGTGAGAGTCTGACCTTGGCACTATATTACTGAGTAGAATGGTGCTTGTTGATCAGAATCCAGCTACTTGTAAAAAAAAAAAAAAATGAATACAGTGGTGCAATGGTTATCTCTCCTGCTCCAAACTTTCAATGCCTTGGGTTTGAGTTTGAATACAGTCACTGTATGGGTGGAGTATACACAGTCGCTTGTGTTTGCACAGTCTCCCATCCCCCACCCTCAGTAACTCTGGTTTTCACATATATTCCTCAAATACATATGTTAAATTGGTTGGTGTCTCTAAATTGGCCATATTTGATTATGTGTGCCATAAAAGAAAGTGGTGTCCTGTCTTTGCATGATGATGTCAGGATAGATTCTGGCCTACTGCAATTGTAAACTTGATTAAGCTTGTCAGATGATTTATAGATTGTTTAAAATCTGATTTACTATGTTATACATGATGTGTAGGAACATGTTAAAATGGCACATATTATTGTGTTATCAGCAATTGCAAGTAGCTTTATGCTGCTTACTTATTGATCTAAAAGGTACTTGTGTCTGATATTCTACTAAAGTTTCTATGTAGGTATTTAGATATATTCTGTTTTGTCAGCTGCAAGACTGTGTCTGAGGCCAGTGAACAGCAGCAGTTACATTTGTTTACCAGAAATCAAAAGTTAAAAGCTTAAAAAGAAGCGTCTGTACTAGAATGGCCTAGTCACAGCCTAAACCTTAGAAAATCTGTATACTTCTCTAAAGAGGAATGTGTACAAATGATCCCACTCATAGTCTTATGTAAAGCAGAGTGGAATGATATTGTTAATATAGGTTTGTTTAGCTGATGGATACCAACAGAAACACACCTATTAAAAGGAAACAAAATATTATCAAAAGCCCTTTTAATCCAAATCAGGGGTTTTGGGGAAACTCCTAGTGGGCACATAGTGGCAGCAATAGGCACAAGACAGGACCCCTTGAGGAGAGTGAGCAAGAGTCTAATTTGGAATCACCATTTCCCAAAACAGTATGTCTTTAAGGATGCAAGAGGACAAACGATGCAGTTCTGGGGAATTTCCAAGCCTGATTGGAATTTTACCATGGTATAGCTGGCTTTAGCTATTCAGTAATAAAGTGACTAGTTTTAATTTTTTAGCTTGTATTGATTTTTTTTTAGCATTCAATAAATAACTGATTATCAAATTCACTATGTAAGTACAGTATACAGGCACTTGATAATTAGTGTTATTTACATGCAGGTATGGCCTTGTAGTATGTCGAAGATACAGCAGTGGCAGTGCCTACCCTAATGTTTCTCTCTCATGCCCACTACCTGGGATTCCTAAGCCAATCTTTGCTAGTGTAGATGGACACAGAAATATGAAACCAGAATCACCACCTTGGAGAATGGACTCTGTTGCCTCAGAACAAATTTGGGCAGTTTTGCACTATAGGAAGTAAGTAACAACAAAGCTTCAATATTTTTGTTAATTAGTTTAAACTTTATGATGGTTTCAGGTTTTTCAGTATGGTATTAAATCTGAAAGTAGTAACAGTTGAATGGGGAAGATTCTTAGACTTGGATTCATATGTTTCAGACTGATGTACAAGTATTTACACCATCTTTATTTAAGTAATAAACATCCACACATGTATTCAAAGTAATATTCAACTTGTATTCATCAATGTAAATTGTGTTGTGCTTTCATTTTTTTGTTTAACTGTATGTTTGTTTTTAACTTTCCTA
>NW_024378943.1:0-7393 GCF_016835505.1 Polypterus senegalus
ACTTATTTATGAAACGTGCTAGGGTGTCTGGTAGACCAACATAAGATGTAATATGGAGCAAGATGCAGGAAATGGAAAAAAAACCCTTATATGATTTCGTAAAGCTCAGTCTGTTTGCAAGTGTTTCCCTATCTTCCATTACTTACTTCTCTTGCTTGGGATGTGATTTTCTTTATTTATTCATCTAGAAATCCCAATCATTAACACATCTCCTAATTTAAATGTGTATATCATTGGTATATCATTTTTAACCATTTTGTTTTGGGTTTTTCTGGTGATCCCCTATGCATTCTATTTTCTTCCAAGTCCCCAGGTACCTTTTCATGTATATGTTTGGGAATGTCTGCTGGAGCCAGTCCCAGCCAACACAGGGCGCAAGGCAGGAAACAAACTGCAGGCAGGGTGCCAGCTCACCGTAGGGCACGCACACACACCAAGCACAAACAAAGGACAATTTAGAATCGCCAATGCACCTAACCTGCATGTCTTTGGACTGTGGGAGGAAACCAGAGCACCTGGAGGAAACCCACTGAGACACGGGGAGAACATGCAAACTCCAAGCAGGGAGGACCCGGGAAGTGAACACGGGTCCCCTAACTGCGAGGCAGCAGCACTAC
Organism: Polypterus senegalus; assembly: GCF_016835505.1. NCBI lineage: Eukaryota > Metazoa > Chordata > Cladistia > Polypteriformes > Polypteridae > Polypterus > Polypterus senegalus. The sequence goes on from NW_024378943.1 coordinate 618, forward strand.
TCACTGCGCCACCGTGCTGCCCCTGTATCATCATATTATTTTTTCTTCAGAGCGTGATGTACACCATAGTTGTGGTATTTTCCATTGTTAAACGTAATGAGATATTGAGGTTATTCATATTGCTAAATTGTCAAAAGCATGTCAAGAGCATTAACCACAATTTTTGTTCTAATTAATCTTAAAAAGGTATCAAGGATCCCCATGATGCTTCTTGTCATTGTTGGCATAACACTTTTAAATACAAATGTGTATTTTCTGTTTCTTACCTCTGTAACCATCAGAAGCCCAATTATGAAGGAGAGGATGCAGGTGATAACCAGAACCATCTGCTTCATTCTTTTCTTTTTTAGTAGTATGGGAAACATGTCCATAGTGATTGTCATAAAGTTTTCCAAGCTGACAAACTGAAGAAGGAAGGAAAAACAAATTATTGTGAGTTTGATTTATCTTTGTGGTGCTCTGCACAGTGTGCCTACAAATAATACATATGTAATACAATGCCATTAATGAATATATGCAGTACATCCATACACATTCCTTCTCCAGCTCTCTTAATACAATGCAGGGTTGCAAAATGGCCATACCAGTCTATCCCAGATGCAACGGGTATAGGTAGGACACAGTGTGTCTTTCCATTGCAAAAAACATTCATACACACGCACACATAGGGCCATCCTGAGAAGCCTTGCAGAGTGTGTTTGTGTGTAAGTGACCAAGAGAGGGAAAATGAGAGAAAGAGAATGAACTTAGAGAGCACAATTTATGACACCCTCTCCTCTACTTAACTCCATTGGCCTGAGTACATGGTGACTTGTGATATCAGAAAGGACTTTGGATTGTATCATCTGGTGGAGGATGGAAAGTAAGTGCAGATGGTGTTGCCTCTGATTTCAAGTGAGTTGTATAAAGATGAACTGGTGGCATGAATAAACATGAAGCCTATGCAACAGAGAAAAGATCATTGGAACAACATGGAAGGAGTTGTGGAAGATCAGTCATGTTGAAGTGAGGAGAGACATTGTGTTTCACAACACTACCTGCAGCAGTGATGGTGAAATGTCAGGTGAATAATGCAATGAAAAATTAAACAAAATGAAGTTTAAGCAACATATTGTCATCAGTAGCATAACTATAGGCAATGTGGGCCCATTGGGCTTGGGGGCCTATGGTGAATTCATTGATTTTGTTTACCAAACCTTTATTATTGCCATGCTTGGCTGCTTGATATCACAATGAAAAGGTTAATGGAGAGTCTAACGCTAAAGTAGGTGCAGCCTTTCAGCATTCAATGTTTGCCTGGGTGTTACCTGTCATTTAATTGTCATTATTAGAATGCATTTAAGAAAGGGAAATATGACAAAAAAAGTTATGTATTTAAAGTTATGGCAAAATTACAAATAATGAAAAAAATTTTTTTTTGTTGTTGCCTCAATTTCATGAAGCTGACTTCTAAATATTGATCCTTTATGTAGCCTGAGGTATCTCATTGATGCTGGTCATTTTTTAATTGTATTTAATTTAATTGCACATGAGGGGGTTGTAATTTATTTTATTGCACTACGACCCATTCAATTCTAATTAAGCCACATATTGCCATATAACACAACTCACCAAAGGGCAGTATTAAAAAATATCTCAACATCAATATAAAACATTCAACAACATAGCAGGAGTACAAATGGATATTTAAAACTTTCTCATTTTAGTTTGGTGGGTAAAGTTCTACATCTTACTGTACATAAGTAATTGACTTGATTCATAATAATGCTGAGGACTACTCCAGAACAGCAGCATGTAGAAGTCTGAGCACCCATTAAATTACATCACAAAAAACAACCAAGGCTTCCAAGTTGCAAGGTGGAACTGAAAAGTTAAGACTTCACCTGCACACACATATGCACATCTATGGTGAGAACATCTGGAAACAGGTTTGATATACAGTAAACATTTTAGAAATGTGCTATTTTAACAATAGCCATTAATGCAATGGCACCACTGGTCACCAGCTAACTTAACCTGCACATCTATTTGCGAGAGAAAATGGAGAACCCAAAGCAAAGCCAATGTAGACATGGGTAGTAAATGCGGGCTCTGCAAAACATTAACTGTGTGAAAAATTGAGCCCAGGATGCTAAAACTGTAAGGCAGCAGCAATAACTGTCAACTAACCATGTTGCTGTATAATACTATGACAGTCAAGTACAAAACCTTGTAAAATTTGCATACTGTTCATATGTAACTGAGCAGCATCAATTTTATGATAAAGGATTTTTTTGTTTTATCATATTATAATTATTAAAAGATTATCTCACCTCAGTGTCCAGTCCAAGTAATATTACCATGAGAAACAAGCAGACTGCCCAGAGTTGAGGAAGAGGCATCATGGAAATAGCGTTAGGGTACACGATAAAGATGAGACCGGGACCTGCAAACAGTGTGCAGATGAAATCTCTTTAGCTAAAGCTTAGTAAGTTATTACAAAGAGCACCATATTCTAAACTCTTAATTTACTAAATTTGCTTTATTTAAATAAAGGTTCATTATCTTTGCATTGAGTACAGATTCTTGCTGTAATTGAATCAAATGCATGTTTAATCTGTTTATTTTAAAGGTACTTTGGTGATTTGTTCTCTTACTGTAGGCTTTACATAAAAGGAGCTCACCAGACTCAGCCACGTCTTTGATGGGCACTCCTTGTTCATATGCCATGAAACCCAGTGTGGAGAAAACAACGAACCCGGCCAAGAAGCTTGTGCCACTGTTCATTAGACACAGGTAAATGCAATCCCTAAAACAGAGAAAAGGAAATGGTTGTATATCAGATTATTTAGCGAAACTCCTTGATCATCAAGCCCTAGATGCTGTGCAGTACTTCACAGCTTTTAGTAATTTTACAGTTAGGCAAGGTTTTGCTGTGCTAAGTTTTTGCCGTGTCCTGCTTGTTATTTTCAAAATGTATGTCTTCTCTTAACTCTGCACAGTGGTTAGAGCTCACTTCATTTGTAGTGCCAATCAAAACTGCCAACTGCCAGAGATGAGTCTGAAGGTCTTACTTGTAGCAGTCATTGTTGTACTTGTTGTAGCTGCTGAGTGCTGTTAGACCGCCATAGCAGACAGCATAAGAGAAGAAAACCTGTGTTCCAGCTTCCATCCATACCTGTATGATATAAAATGATACTGTAATGAAGATTTATAAAAATAGGGTCCATCGATTTAATATTTTCTTGACCTGCTTACCCAATTCATGATTGTGGGGAGTCTTGCTTATTGTGACATAATTGAGCACAAGGTGAAAACCAGTCCATTATAGACTGTATTGGGGAATGTTACTTTTAAAAGTAACTTAGTTTCATTATTAATCAATTACAAAAAAATAGTAGTTACATATATTACTGAGTCACTAATTATAAAATGTAATATTTTGCAAAGAGTGTGTTACTTCTGCATTACCTTCTTCTTTTGTTTGCAAACCTGATCATTTCACTGGCCAGTATTTGTTATTATATCCTGTGGAAAGATCAGCCCAGCTATAGACAGAGACACAGACCCACAATGTCCAGAACACACACTATTTACTTTTCTTTTCTCCTACACACAGCACAGTGCACAAATCACCCCAATTAGGTTCTGCCGTGTCCTTCTTTCTTTCTCCTCCACACTCCTTATTCTTCTGCCGCCTTCATTCCTCCACACTCAAGCTCTGTCCTCTTCCACCCGACTCCAGCTTGTCTAATGAAGTGAGGCGACCCCTTTGATACTGCCATGGATGTGCTCCAGGTTCTCAGTGATGATCTTCCTGGTGTGGCGGAAGTGCTGCAATCCAGGGCTCCACAATCCTCCCGACACCCCCCTGGCAGTGGCCACAGACCCCAACAGGGTTGAGATTCCAAGCTCTGATCCCGTGACCCCCATGCAGAGCAGGGCAGCTGCCCTCTTGTGGTCCAGGGGAGGTTTAAGTCCATATATTAATTTTTATGAAACTGACCAAAACACAGCCAAATTTGTTCATTTTCTTGTGTTTTATAAACATGTTTAGTCCTTTGTGTGCTGTGAAGTAAATGACATCCATCTAATTTTTTAATCCCTGATGTAAACCCTGAATAATCATAATATGATCAAGGGCCACTGTGTTGCCAGATCACATTGTTTCCGCATATCAATAGAAAATAGCTGGATTAAAGCTCAAATGATACTTTATTAATAGTGTGATGTATGCAGTCCAGTAGTAGGACCTCTTTTCAGCTTGGCTGTGTAATTAAGCCCTGCAAAGGAGCCTTGCACTACGTTGTGATGTGAAAATCATGAACTCCCTGAGTCCCTAGATTGTGCTGATTAGATTTACCCTTCAGCACATGCAGAATTAAATGTACACTCATAACTTTTGTTCAGTTCTTTTCATTTGAGTGTACATGTGCACATTGATACCAAATAAACATCACAATTCTGTGAAATAAAGCTGTAGTTTTCCTCATTAGTAATGCATTAAGACACTTTTTTCTCCTTAAAGTAATTTGACTATGTAATGTATATGACTTTCAGCCCATTACCCCCAGCACTGTTTAGAGGAAAGTAGATGCTTTGACAATATTTAATATGTTTATAGCATTTTGAGGATATTTTAAAAAGTAGGGTCTCCTGCATAATTCTGATAGTTTGTAATTAATTAGCATGTTTTTAGACCTTAAATATTTTAAACTGAAAGAATGGTCCACTATAAATAAACTATAAATTCACTGTTGCTGAAATTAATTTTAGTAATAAGACCTGCTTTTATTCATTATAATGTACAATCGTTGACATATTTCTGTTATTGAGGTTGATCATTTTATTATACAGACTTTATCAATCAAGTATAACCCACACCTCTGGGTCTGCAAGTCGAGATGGCTCTGGATACAAGTAGAAGATGATCCCGTCTTTGGCTCCAGGCAGTGTCAGTCCTCTCACAAGGAGTATGAGCAACATGACATAAGGGAATGTTGCTGTAAAGTATACTACCTGTAAGAAAGGGAATTATAAAGATAAAGATGAGAAACCTGTTTAATACAGCCTGCTAATGAGCTAGGGAAAGCTTAGATTTACTTGACTAGTTTACAGTATTTGTATTCCTTTCAGCTTAAAAGGTATCAGAAGAACTAAAATACCTCACCTTGCCTGTCGATTTGACTCCCTTCCAGATGCAAAAATAGCAGATGATCCAAGTAAGCAAGAGGCAGAGAGCCATCTCCCAGTGTAAACTGCCAAGTTCTTCAATTCCTCCTGAGATGTTAAGGACTCGCCTTCTAAATGTTCAGAATTTTTCCCTTCAGGTCAGAGACTGCTTCTCACTATCTACTATTTTAAGACTTTATTTACTGATTCACTAGTTTTAAAATAGTTATTTGACATAATTGGAAATGTTTAACATATATCTGTATATGTAAAGTGAAATAAATTCACTGACTTTTTAGTTATAAATTAGTAAGTCCATGAGGTGTGCATTTTAACACAAGTGCTACTTACTCCCAGAATTCCATGGCAGGGGATGTTGAATTCTCCAACTCTGCTGAATTGGTTGAAAAATTTTTGTCAAATTCCTTACAGTGAACTGTACAGAAAGAAAAGTAGTACATAAAGAGCAACAGTAACAGTTTGTTTTAGCATGGTCTAGAAGGTCATGGTTTTAGCATTTTCATGTAATAATATTTTAAGTCTTATACACAGTATGTTTTTAGTGATAACTGTCATCTACCAGTTAGCATTGCATTTACTGATGATATCATCATACCACTAACTGTCTTTGTTGTTCTGCATTGTTTTATCACAAATGACCCTACTTGCTCCCTTGCAGCACCAACTGTTTTATCATGGGAAAGGTTTTTGGGGACACCACTCCTTAAAATATAAATCCCCATTAATCAAATGCACAGAATCTTCTCCTGTGGACCACAGTTATATATCACATCTCCATTTCTTCTCCTGTTTGTCTATCCTTACACTTATCAACCTTTAGGAATATTCAGTGACCTAGCTGAAAAAAGAACTCGGGTTCCCAGGCCTTGGTGATAAACTAGAGCAAAATTAATAAACAGGAAAACAGGCTCAATAAGTTTTAATTTTTAAATATTATAGTTAGTGCCTTTAGCAAAAGCAAATTAAACTGTGGTTACCCAAACCATACAGCTTGATAGTTTTAAATGTTCAGTCCCTCAGGCAGTGCTTAATCTTGTAGTTAAATGTAGTTAAATGAAGTCTTGATTCTCTCTGGTCAGCTCTACACCTGGCCAACTGATCATCTACATTTATACAGGTTTTATTCCTTATGTTCCTCTCCCCAAATGCAATCTCTTATATTTGATCTGAGGTACATAAATCTAAGTCCTTCTAGTTTCCTCCACCAAGCTTCTTCCTGGCTGGTGGATGTCATGCATCTAACAGCAATACAGTATTACCTGTCCCCTAAAAAAGGAGTTCATATACACACCCATATACTTCTAAAGTCAGTCAGAAGTATATAGCAAGGCATGCTTGTTTTACCACTCAGAGTCAGGGATAGTTCTTATCAGCAGTTCACTTTGTACTTCAAAGCATTTTACAGACAATTATTGAAAAATGATAGATGCTACAGGATTAACAGCAACTAAGTGAAAGAACAGTAACAGAGGAAATTTCAGAAGACAAAAATGGATTTTATGGAGTCCTTAACTCAGCTCAATTTTCTGAATTCCTGAGCATAACTTTTAAACTCCATTGCATACATTTAATGGTTAAATACAATGGATTGCTTAATAAATATT
>NW_024378944.1:0-27136 GCF_016835505.1 Polypterus senegalus
CTTCCTTCCCCGACTGAACATTTTTCAAATAAAGACGTATATAACAGAGGTGAACCAGATGAGATGAGGGTCTGCACCGAGAAAGAGAACAGCCTCTGCAAGAAACATCTACTCACACAAGAAAAATGTAGCTGCACCAGGCGTAAAGGTGAAAGATGGCACCATTTGGCTGCAGCAAGAGGTCTGGCATCATCCTGTCAGTCAGTTTGCCCCACACTTGTTCTTCAACGAAACAGCAGGGCTTATAGAGTTCACCAAATATCGTAAAGTCCTGTTTTGTGATGGTCTTTATATAAAAATATTATATGTTACTTATATAGAAGCCACATCAATGTTATTTACCTTGATTTATTTACTTAGCTTCCTACAGCATAAAGTCACAAGTAGACTGCAGAGCTTCCTCTGTTTGATCGACACGGGCATGCTGGCAAAGTACATGTGTACCAAAGTGAATTTAGCTGCGGGTGGAAGCTCCTGTTGCACCTACGCAACTATATTTGATCTTATTCAGGAAGCAATCCCAGTTGTCCCACTGGAGAAAGACTTTCTGAGACTAACGTCATAAAGCTTGGAAACCATTTCTGGACAAAGGCAGGGGCATAACAACAGTTGCATGGAGCTCCACCTGCAGCTGAAGAAAACAGAAAAGCAGCCAATTAAAAAGTGGCAAAACAACAAAGATGGCAGTGAAAAATGGCTCAAATAAATTAATCGAATTGAAACCAAGCCACTAATCCACACACTAACAGTAAAAAGGGGGATTCTAGGGAATCAAAAAAAGAGATTTAAGATCTCACAAAAAGATGGTGGATTTCATTAAAGAAAACCGCATTATAATACAAGTCAAGAGTGAGGTAATCTTGCTTTTATAAAAGTGCGGGTCCTGAAAAGGACTGTAGATGTCCACTTAGGTGTTTAAATCTAAATCTTATTTTGTTAGCTTTGGGTTTAACTCTTGCACATGCAGCCTACACCATTAATTTTTTTCTGAAATTTACTAATTAAGAAATATAAGAAATTAGCAAACAAGAAAAGACCAAGAACTCCTTCAAGCGCATTTCTGTAGCTAATAACTTAGCTGTCCCAATACCTTATCCAGATAATTCTTCAATGTTGTCAAGGGTTTTGCTTGACTGATTTAGTTATTATTTATCAAATCGATTCAGGTACATATAGAATGTGATTGCAGGACTCTAATTATACACAGAAGTTAAATATGATGTCCGCAGAGTTCAGTACTGGGACCTTTACTTTTTCACTTTACATGCTTCCAACAGGAAATCTTTAGACCAACTGATGTTGTCCTTAAGTAGATGTGTTAGCAAGTTAAAGTATTGGAAGGATGAGAGTGACTTGTCTTTGAACACAGATTTAACAGAGATATCAGTTATTGAAGAAAATTATGCTGATCTCAACAATATTTTGTCATTTTTTAACTCGGTTGGAATCACCATTAGTTTTACTGAATCAGCCCAGAATCTAAATGTTATCTTTGACACTAGAAATTGTTTTAAACACTCTTAACAATAAAAAACGCTTTTCCATCTTAAAAATGTAATTAAGGTGCTTTTTAAATTTGGAGGATAAAGAGAAATTAATTCATGCATTTATTGAGTTGCCACAGGGATCATCTTTTCCATATTACTCTCACTGCACCACTCAGAGTATTTATATCACTGTATCTGAGTGTGGGAATCCAGCTCTACAGCCTCACCCTTTGCAAGACAGTCCATTGAACTTCTCCCATATGGCAAATACTTCAGAGTCTTTCCTGTACGGATCTCGCAGTTCAGAAACAGTTTCATCCGAAAAACTATAAATGCACTCTATCAGTCCATCAAGTGCTCCTTGTAGAAATGTTTGCACTTATAAGTACAATTACCTCACTGGAAACTTGCAATACAGTTATAATATTGCACAACCTGAACCAATTTATAAAGCTCATATTTACATATGATGATGATATCATTTTTAAGAAGAAATGCAACAAAATATGTTTATTACATTATAAAGATAAAATGTTAACATCAGGGATCAGCTTTGAGCCATTTCTTATTTGCAATGATATTTGCAATGATGATGGACAGGTTGACAGACGAGTTAAATAGGAGTCCCTGGGCTATGATGTTTGCTGATGACATTATGATCGAGTGATATGTAGGGAGAGGATGAAGAGACCCTGAGAGGAGAAGAATGAAGGTCAGTAGGAACAAGACAGAATACATGTGTGTAAATGAGAGGGAGGTCAGTGGAATGGTGAAGATGCAGAGAGTAGAGTTAGCGAAGGTGGATGAGTTTAAATACTTGGGATCAAAAGTACAGAGTAATGGATGTTGTGGAAGAGAGGTGAAAAAAAAAGTGCAGGCAGGGTGGAATGGGTGGAGAAGAGTGTCAGGAGGGATTTGTGACAGACTGGTATGAGCAAGAGTGAAAGGGAAGGTCTACAGGACGGTAGTGAGATCAGCTGTGTTATATGGGTTAGAGACGGTGGCACTGACCAGAAAGCAGGACACAGAGCTAGAGGTGGCAGAGTTAAAGATGTTAAGATTTGCATTGGGTGTGACGAGGATGGACAGGATTAGAAATGAGGACATTAAAGGGTCAGCTCAAGTTGGAGAGTTGAGAGACAAAGTCAGAGAGGCGAGATTGCATTGGTTTGGACATGTGCATAGGAGAGATGCTGAGTATACTGGGAGAAGGGTGGTAAGGATAGAGCTGCCAGGGAAGAGGAAAAGAGGAAGGCCTAAGAGAAGGTTTATGGATGTGGTGAGAGAGGACATGCAGGTGATGGGTGTAACAAAACAAGATGCAGAGGACAGAAAGATATGGAAGAAGATGATCCGCTGTGGCAACCCCTAAGGAAGCAGCAATGAAGAAGAAGAAGATATTTTTAATAATTAAACATGTGAGGACACGGTGTTTGTAAAGCACATTGAGGCATTTATTGTGTGATTTTGGGTTACACAAGAAATAAATTACTGTTGTTACTTCAACTCCATAATGCGTAGTTAGTTCCAAACTGCCAGAACTCCAACTGAGGCCAGTTGTTTAATTGATGAAATGGTATCACTTTGCCACAGAGTGGTAGGGGGAATGTCTCATCTGCAGTCCTGGGTAAAGTTTTATTCCTTATTCAAAAAGGACATTAGAAGCTCCAGAGAATGTCCTGAGGAGAAACGTGCTAGATTTACCAATTGAAATGAAATCTACAACACAATAAAGTGTGCAGAAAGTGATGGAATCTGAATACTTTCTGAATCTGCTGTATATTCCATGCTACCAGAACATTTCTCTGATATTAATGGTCCTAAATCAAAATGAGAGTTTGCATCACAAAGACAAGGTGTTATTTAGATTCCCTAACTATTATTAAAGTTTAGGTACTTGATTAAACACAACATTGAATTTTCGTTTTAATTACAGTATGTGAAGCAACATTGCCATCTTCTGCATAGGTAAGCTGCAGTTACAGAATCTTAGTGTTCCCACCTACTAAGATCTGAATATCTAATGTGCACATTAATCAAAATTATTAAAGTTTACAAGTCAATAGCTGTGTCCCCAGGCTACCATCTCTATAAAGTAAAAACCCCATGTCTCAAGAATGAAGAATAAGCATCTAGTAGAAGCAAATATAATTACAAGCCTCTGGGATTATATAAAGAACTTCTAAGGTCAGTGTGGATTTCCTTTTTTAAATTTTTGTCACAAAATTGGATATTCCTTTTGGATTTGATTTATTGGAATGCTATTTTGTTGACATTTTACATCTCTTTTTCTATGGTGTAACTGTTTTGTATGTGTAGCTGCTATAAAGTTGTAAGGTCACTGTACATCTGATGCTGTTGCAATGTGACCTGTGTCACAGCAGCCACAATTTCAAAGTTGGTATCACGTAGCAGAAATAACAACATCTCATCTAAACTTTTATATCTATATGCTAAAATTTATTTGAGAGAGAACCAGGAGAAAGGCTTTAAATGGAGATGAGTTAAAACCATAAAATCTATTACACAAGTGCCAAAGCCAATATGAAAGACAAAATCTGAGTAAAAATTCCACCCATCCAGTCCATCCAATGCCATGACTGCTTGTAATTTTGTGATCTTCAAACCTGAAAATTGCTTTCCTCACCTCTTCCACTTGGTATTGTCTTTTTCTAGGTTAATATTCACCTGATGTCTTGGCTGTGTGTCATTTCCTGGATGTCACCCATTCACCATATAATTCTCTTCCTTTCCCTTTTTATCCTGCTCTATTCCACAATATTTCACAACTCCTCTTCAGCAGACTTTTGCATGTGGGAAAAGAATTGACATCCTTTCCTTAAATATTCCTTCCCAAATGACATGGTTTCACTTCATTGTACCCACCTCCTACTTGTAACCATGGCTGTCCAGCTAAGGTTCAGGATCCTCCTGTATCACCAGAGTTCAAAGCTTGTGCCTTCTTGGAGACATTAGAAACATTCAAGAGAAAATTTAAACTACAAAAGTGTGTTTAGAACAGATGATTCTTGAATGAATAAGTTTAATAGGGGTTTAGAATCTGCAACTCAGATGAAGTAGTTAAATCCTGGACAACCTTTATCCCTTGTATACTATGTATTTCAACAAACACTATTACATACCATGAGTCTTTAGTGACCTGGCATATATATACATATACATATAATATATATATATATATATATATATATATATATATATATATAAAGAGAGAGAGAGAGAGAGAGAGAGAGAGAGAGAGAGAGAGAGAGAGAGAGAGAGAGAGAGGAACTGGCCCAGACACAGACAAGCAGACATTGTTAGTTCACCGAACAACATTTATTCACAAACTCCATATTTACAAAGTACCACACAACCCCAAAACTCTCCCAAAGTCCAGGCCCTCAACAATGCCTCTTCCTTCTTCTGACCGCCTCACACCTCCTCCTCCAAGACTCTGTCCAACTACACCCCGACTCCAGCCATCGAATACAGGAGGTGGCCTTTTTATCACACCCAGACGTGCTCCAGGTGCTTCCGATTAGCTTCCGCGCCACTCCAAGGTGGCGGAAGTACCAGCTGTGCACCGGAAGCACCCGGGTGTCCCTGGTCTTCCCCCAGCACTTCAAGGTGTGGTGGAAGTGCTGAGGCCAGGGCTCCTAGGCATTGGGTCACTCTGCTGTGACCATGGGCCCCTATAGGGTTGAGCTTCTAAGCTCTGTTCCGTGATCCCCAAAAACATCAGGGTGGTGCCCCTCATGGTCTGGAGGAGGCATAATCCCTCCTCTGGTCCTTCTGGGCATCCTGGCTGGGTACCACCCCCAGCCACTCACCACTATATATATATATATATATATATATATATATATATATATATATTGTCTGGTGGGCTCGAGGAGTATTTCTTTTCCGCTCCAGAGGTTAATGCTGTGTCATAATGTCTTGATTGACAGCTTTTCCAACCCTAGAGTCACGTCCAATGTCTGTCCGCCTAGACCCGCCCCTTCCTGCCAGAGACCATGATAACTGGAAGCTCCGTCATTTAGTCAGTTAAATCAGTCAGTTAAATCTCTACTCCTGTCTGAAAAACATTTCTCACACATTGAATCACATTTTACTTTTTAAAATTAATTATGTTGGGTATGCTCACGATAGAACCCTTCCCCTATTTGACCTTTTCTACAATATGTATAATATATTTTCATATATATATATATATATATATATATATATATATATATATATATATATATATATATTTCATATATAAATATATTTTCTTTCTATGTATGAATGCATGCTATAAAAATAAATTTGTTGTTGTTGAAGGGCACAGTGCCCTCTAAATGGTATACTGCTCATCAATAATAGCATATTCACCAGCAATATTATTTTTCTGAAAGATAAAAAAAAGTGAAAACGTGTCTGTGGTTTTCCTGGCCAAGTGTGTTTCCCAATTACCCTACCTTGGGAAAGCCATCTCAAACTTATTGATTCTGAATGGAGATCTGAAGATTGGTGTACCACTAACAACCAGTGGACCTCACAGCTTCATTTGGAGTGATAAACCCAAGCAGATAAAAGACTCCAATCACTGCCCAAATTTCAGTGTCATCAGCCAGGTTCATGAACTTGGGTCTTGTCTTGGACACTAGGTAATGTTGTCCCCACCAGACAGACAGCTTCAAATGTTCGATTCCTGTTTAATGTAATATATTCACCCATAAGGTCTAACACTCCGGGAGATATTATTATTTTTGGATGCGAAAAGCATTGTGCAGTATGGTTGAATGGGACTACCGTGCAACTTTGGGTTTGCCGGCCATATGTTATAGATCAAAATACTGTATCCCAGTCCAGAAACCTTAGTTTGTATTAACAACATTGTTTCAGACTACTTTAAACTAGAACATGGTACTCATAAGGATGCCCCTTGCCCCCTGCTCTTTTCAATTGCCATGGAGTCATTACTGTTCACTTTTGAAATGCAACTGAGATAAAGGAGTTATCAGAAGGACCTGAAAAGAAAATGTCACTATGTGCAGATGATATGGTACTGTATATTTCAGATCCACAGAATTTCCCTGCCAGCAGTCCTAACACACTTACAGAATTTCAAGTTATCTGACTCAAAATTAATTTGAATAAAAGTTGCTTTTTTCCCGTGAACCTTTTAGCACACAATATTGGATTGATCACCTTCCCCTTTATCGTCACAGATCAGTTTTAAATACCTAGGAGTAAACATCACAGTAAATATAACCTCTCTTTCAACAAAATGTTGCAGTCTGAGGAAAAAATTAAACAAGACTTACAAAGATGGTCTACACTTCATCTCACTTTAGTAGGGAGAATCTACACTGTCAAGATGAATATCCTTCCCAAGCTTCATTTTCTATTTCAAAGCATCCCCATATACATTAAACAAATCATTTTTGAAGAAATTAGATTCAATCATAACCTCACTTATTTGAAATTCAAAACATCCACACATCCAAAGGTCGACCCTACAACAACTAAAGCAAAAGGTGGCATGGCACTACCTAACTTTCAGTTTTTGTTGGACGGCAAATGTACAAGCTATAAAACCTGGACATCGACACAAATCAATAAACACATACTAGCTTTGTCTGCAAGTAAAAAAATTCTGCAGTACTTTTTTTACATTTCCTTCCTTTGTTCCCCAGTAGATACAACTTATCATCAAATAATAACAAGCCAATTGTCCTTCATTCACTCAGAATATGGAAACCAATGTGGGAAGCACTTCAAGATAAAGACGCTTTTTTTCTGTTGCACCTCTACACGATAACCAGCTTTTTCCACCCTCTCAAACTTACATAGTTTTTAATGTCTTGAAAATGTGGGATTAAATCATTTAGGATTGCATATAGATAATGCCTTTACATCCTAAAAAATTATCCAAATTTATCTTCCCATCAACACAATTTTTTCCCCTACTTTCAAGTTAGAGTCTTTCCTAAATGGAATCAGCCAAATTTTCCTCACTTCCACCTATTTTTATTCCAGAAGAAATATTGATCAATTTAGAGGATATGAATATGAAACATTTAAAAACATTTCATTTCTAAAATCCCAGAGTACAGTGGAAAGGAATACGTATTCAACATTTCAGAAATGGGTGGAAGGCAGCCACACAGAATTCACTTGAGCTCCATTAGCACAAAAAATACAATTATTCAACTAAAATCTTTATCAAGCACATCTGTCTCATTTTTTCCACAATGTTTCCATGACAAGATCCAATCTCGAATGTCACAGGCGAGCTTCAGCACTAGGTCACATGTTTTGGCCTGCACCAAATTAACATCATTCTGGACCAAAATCTTAAATGTCTATCAGACAGCCTTGGTGTCACAATCCCTCCTAACCGATTAACAGCTGTGTTTAGTGGACTCACAGAGGGGCTTAAAGTGGGAAGGACAAACAAACTGTAATTGTCTTTACTTCACTATAGGCATAGACTTGTCTTGCTTATGTAGCCCATCTACTCTAACTGTGTGTAGAAAGGGCCTGAGTTCTTTACTCTAATGTCTAATTTGTTAGGATTCTACTTACTTTAATATTTTACCTTCTGACCTCTCGCCTCTGTCTATGGCAGGTAGCCGCTGTTTAGTGAATCCAAAATGTCTCCTCCATCCAAATAAGCAAACATCCACCATAAGCGTGTTGGGCTGGTTAACTCCTGCCTCTGGTAGTTCAGCTTCATTAATCCCTGAGGAAGAGAAAACATTATTTTTAACTCACAGATATCAAGGACTATGTTTTGAGTTGATCATGCTGCAGAGGCTATATGATTTGATCCTCATTTATGCAGAAATGAGTTGGGCTGAATGTGCACAGCATTAGGGACTAACTTTTATCATTTATAGGAAGGCTGACCTCTGATACTATCAGAGGACCCAGTGAAGAATGTAAGATCTTAATGGACTATAAGAATATTTAAATTGATTCTAATGTTAATTAGAAGGTGTATTCTTGGGAATGCAAATGGCTGTTTGTTTCATGTTTTAGGACATTCCAGTATGTCATAACTTAAGATTTAACCTAAGCTATGTATAACCTCAGAATGAACTGCTAGAGGTTTTCTCCTTTCTAGGATATAAAGAGAGAACAGGTTTACTTAGATATTCTGCTAAAACCCAAATCAGTCGACTGAGTTGGAAAGAGGAGTCTCACATTCTCTCTACTCACAAGAATTAAGAATAAAGAAATTATTTTACTTTAATTGGGTTTGAGTTCTTCTGTTGTTTCCGACTTCAGGGTCACACCCTCATTGAATTAACAAGTCGTTCCTCACCAGATAGACCCTCAGAATGTCTAATCGAACTTCATCTATCTCAACAGTTCGTATGTCGGTACATTATCTAGTTGATAATTTATCTCTCAAACTTTCTGCTACACCACCTCGGTCACGCTCATTTTTCTCTCTTCCCCTTCTCCTACAGCCCTTCCGTTTTCGACCACTTCCGGTTATCAAAATAAAGTCTACATGAATACATAAACAAACTATTACACTAAAATTAACAGTTTACAACACAACATTTACATTTTTACATTAATTAGTGATTTTAGCTACACTTAAAAGGGGGGCTAGATTCTTCCAGTTAAGTCAGTGGGTAACTGATATATACTATTTGAATTGGAAAAAATCTAATTCTTATTTTATTTATTTTATTATTATTTTTTTTATTTATTTATTTTATTACAATCAATACATAGCAATCAAGTTTTTACAAAAAGAATTATGTTAAGAACAGATCGATCTCCACCCTGAGGAGAGAGCAACAAGCGTGAAAATTTAAGGCTTGTAAAAATACCTAAATTAATAAATTCTCTGTGCTTTATAAACTTATTTTAAAATATTACTGATTAGATCCTGCCATGTTTTGAAAAAGTCTGTACAGATCCTCTAACTGAGTATTTGATGTTTTCCAATTTCAAATAATATAACACATCAGTTTCCACTGACTTAAAAGAGGAGAGTTTGGGTTCTTCCAGTTTATCAGAATAAGTCTGCGTACAAGAGTGTAGTGAATGCAATCACAATTTGTTTGTCCTGCTCCATTCTAAGCCCTTTTTTTGGTCTCGTCCGTCGAGAGATGGGCCTGAAGTGGAGCCCGCTAGCAGTGGTGCTATTTTTCATATTATTTGCTTATTATTCGAGATATCCTGTATTTATTCAACCCCGAGAGGGACTGCTACAGTTTTGTAAACACATATAAACAGGGCCCGGAAGAAGGGGTTCAAGAATCGAAACTAGTTTACATCCAAGCTGTGATCCTAGCCCCAGTTCAAAGGTTTGTCAGTCGAGACAGACCGATCCGATGGGCTTAAAGCCAGACCCCTCGGACCACGGTCTGCTACATCGCCGCCGCGAGAGCAAAAGGGGAGCGAAGGCAATCGTGAGTGCAGATGTGATAGCTCGCCGATTGGAGGGGATTACCTGAAACTGGAAAAGGCGGAGGTCCGCGGCTTCAGTTACAATTACCCCGGGGACTGGCAGCGGGACACCGCTCAGCAAAGTCGCTGCTTCATCTACAGTACAAGAAGGCCAATTGAGCTATCTGAACTGAAAGTGTTGCTCGCTGAGCTCACGAAGATAAAAAAAAGCGAGAAGGCTAATGAAAAGCAACGCAAAGGCAATGGAGACTGAAACGGGAATGGAAACAGGAGATAAAAGCCAAAATGAATGGCCGCGACAGGAAACCAACAGGCAAATAAAGGCTGCCAAGAGGTACAACTGAACTTCGACAGGTGCTGGGTAAAATTGAAGACCCATTCAAAAAAACTCGGTTAAACTGAGCACGCTTGCTGATCAATTGGAGCATCTTAAGGAGACATTCACGAATCGATAGAAATCAACATTCAGCTGCCAGTGCCGAGGAAAGAGCAGTAAATGTCATTTCCCAATGTAAAAACTCGAAAAAAATTTGGGAGACAGACTGGCTGCTTTAGAAGATGGGAGTAGAAGGTATAATGTCAGAATTGAAGGTCTGCCGAGAACCCAGAAAGTTCAAACCCTGTAAAATTTCGAACTGAACTTTTTCTAAAATAATCGGGGCACTTTAAAGCAGAATCGAGATAGCGGCTTACGCTGCAGGGATCAAACAACGCCAGACCCACCAAGATCTTTTAGTATTTCGTTTTTGAACGATATTTTAAGCTAGGGGGTGATGGCACTCCTCAGAAAAAAGGGAAAAGATATTATATATGAAAATAGCCACATTCATATCTTTCTGACTTCTCCCCACAACAGCATAAACACGCAGCCTTCAATTTTAAAAGCAGCTACTGAAGCCAGTGTCAAATACAGCCCCTGTATCCGCAAACTGAGTGGAATGGCAGGGTAATCTATGTCTTGAGCAAGGAAGAAGCAGAAAAATTAATTTAAAGCTGATCCCGGACTATTCTGATAATAATTGTGAGTCATGGCGGTAAATGATAATGATAGGATTAATAATCTACTGTCTGATCTATTCGTTTTAAAATAAGTTTTTTTTTATCAGCATATATTCTCATATTCTTATTATTACTTATTATTACTTAGTAATTATATTACTAGGCCAAATGTTTATGTTTTATTGTGCTAATTATGTTTTCCTCCTTTTTTTTTTTTCCTCTTTTTTTTTTCTAATTATTTCTATGTACCCTAAACGGACTGTTCAATATCATACCTTGGTTTACTGTTATTGCTATTACTGCATTTAAAACTTTTTTATGCTTATTTTGGACATCTTTAACAACATCACCTGGGTTTATTATCTGGGGGGATCATCTTTAAAGCACTAAAATTGCTGAATTATATATATATATATTTGTAAAATTTTTTTTTTTTTTTTCCCCTTTTAAGACCTATATTGGTAACAGATATCTCTATCTTTTAACCTAAAGGGCCCCTGCAGGGGCTTGTTGTGCTTGGACGGTTCTCTGTCTCTGCAGTCAGGAGGACTGGGACTGCTAAGTGGGGTTTTAGCCTCACTTGGGAGGCAAAAGGGGTTAAAGGGGGAAAAGAAAGAGCAGGCTTGATCTATACAATAATCTATCATCTCAATCTTATAATTATAACTATCAATAAAAAGCTGCATGGCAACAACTCTTGGGGAATAGGAAAAAAGACTAAACTATTTCACTTCCAGTTAAGACTATAAAATGACATCAAAACTCAGAATCAGTGTTCCATGATGGACAGTTAACTTCGTAAGCTGGAATGTTAAAGGCCTGAATCACAATTAAGAGAAAGAAAGTACTTTCTCACCTAAAGGTCTAAAAGTTAAAATAGTATTTTACAGGAAACCCACTTACTAAGTAAGGACCAGTTCCGGCTGCAAAAAGACTGGGTCCAAATTTTCCCTTCTAGTTTTACAAAGAAAACTAGAGGGGTGGGAATTCTATACATAGAAAAGTACCATTTGTAGCATCAGATGTAGTATTGGAACCTGAAGGGGGATATGTAATGGTAGGGGGGATTTATCTAACAAAAATTTTTTTGATAAATGTTTATCACCTAATGTTATAAAAGGGAAATTTTATACAAAGTTTATTTGCATCCATTCCCAATCTGAACATCAAAAGTTTTAATGGCTGGGACTTAAATTTTTTTTTAAATCCACTTGACAAGATTTCCCTCCACGGGGGAACGAACTAACACCGAAAGATAATTACAAAGTTTATAACTGATCAAACTTACAGATCCCTGGAGGTTTTAAACCCAAATTCAAGAACATATTTTTCTATACCAGGCATCATTGTTAAAGGGGATTGATTAATTTTTTATGAAAACTTGCCTATGATTAAATCTTGAAATACGATGTATTGTTTTTTGGGACCATGCCCCAGATCTTGAGCTGAAATTACTCCCCCTACACTCACCTCGGAGGGCCCAACCCGTTTTATTTGACGAGAATTGTCCCGAATTTTATCCAAAAAAACAATTTTTCAGAGACAAAAACCCCTGAGATCTCTGCGGGAAACTGGTAAACTTAAGGCCTTTTTAAAGAGGACAGATTACCCCATATTTTTCCCCAAGAAAAAACCAAGGGAAGAAAGTAGCAGAGATAAAAAGCTAAATTACTAAAATAGATGAAGAACATGCCAGACTACCAAGCGAGACTCTACAAGAGGAGGCAGGCTCTACATTCAGAATTAAACCTCTTGACAACTAAAGAAACTGAACATCTAATTTACAAATCCAGACATCATTATTATGAATATGAGAGAAAGCTAATGTCTTTTAGCGCAACAATTCACAAGCAAGATGTACGCAACGCAATCTCGAATCACTATGCACAAACGGAGATAAAATCATCGAACACAAAAATATAATGTACACTTTTAGAGACTACTATAAATCCCTATATACTACTGAGTTTTAAGAAGACAATATGCAATCTAATGCATTTCTGGATACATTACAGATACCACAAATTGACGCTTTAGTGTGGAGGAACTCGATAAACCTCTGGCATTATCAGAATTACTGGTTGCTATAAGGTCACCCAGGAAAAGCAGCAGGCCCTGACTGGCTACCCCTGCAGAGTTTTACAAGAAATTCTCCGCTCAGCTAGCTCCCTCCTATTAGAAACATTTACAGAAGCCAGAGATAACCAATTTCTTCCACAAACCTTTCGCAAGCACTAATCACTGTCTTTCCAAAACAAAATAAGGACTTATTACAATGTGCATCATACAGACCAATTTCACTTCTGAATAACGACGTTAAAATACTCTCTAAAATCATAGCTAGAAGGATGGAGAAAGTGCTCCCCTCGGTAATATCACAAGACCAAACTGGATTTATCCCGACACTTATCTTCAAATCTTCGACGCCTGTTTAATGTAATATACTCACCAACAAATCAAACACCAGAAATATTATTATCATTGGATGCAGAAAAGCATCTGACATGATTGAATGGAAATACCTTTACTATATTGGAGAAGTTTGGTTGGCCTGAACATTTGTGCATGGATTAAATTACGTATACAACCAGAAGCTTCAGTTTGCATCAAAACATTTGCTCAGACTACTTTTAAACTAAACTTGCACCAGACAAGGATGCCCCTTGTCACCGCTGCTGTTTGCAATTGCCATTGAACCACTGGCAATACATTGTTGAAATACTGATCAGATAAAGGGGATTAGCAGAGAAGGACTGGAAAGAAAATCTCATTATATGCAGATGACATGGTACTGTATATATTAGACTAGAAAATTCTGTGCCTGCAGTCTTAGCAGCACTCACAGAATTTCAAAAGCTTCTGGTCTCAGAATTAATCTGAATAAAAGTACTCTTTCCGTGAATTCTCAAGCATATAATATTAGATTAGACACCCACCTTTATCATTGCAGAACAGTTTAAATACCTGGGGTAAACATCACAAGTAAACATAAAGCTCTTTATCAACAAAATTTCGCCTGCATGGAAAAAATTAAACAAGACTTGCATAGATGGTCAACCCTTCATCTCACACTAGCTGGAAGAATTAACACTGTTAGATGAATATTCTTCTTAAGCTCTTTTTATTTCAAAACATCCCAATATACATTAATAAATCATTCTTAAGCAATTAGATTCAACAATAACCTCATTTATTTGAATTCAAAACATCCACGCATCAAAAGAGCTGATCTCTACAAAGATAAAAGGCAGAAGGCGCATGGCTCTACCTAACTTCCAGTTTTATTACTGGGCGGCAAATATACAGGCGATAAGAACCTGGACACAAATAGAAGAACATACACAGGCTTGGACCGCAATAGAAGTAAAATCCTGCAGTACTTCTTTGCATTCCCTGCTCTCGCCTCCAATAAACACACGCTATCGCAATACACTAATAACCCAATTGTGCTCCACTCACTCAGAATCTGTAACCAATGTAGAAAGCATTTAAGACGAGAAGCTTCATCTGTGGCACCCTGCAAGAGAACCACCTCTTCAACCTTCACAAACATATGCAGTTTTTAATATCTGGAAAAATTTGGAATTAACTTGCTTAGAGATCTTATATAGACAACGCTCTTTGCATCCTATGAACAATTACATTCCAAATTTAACATTCCAGCTACACATTTCTTTTCACTATCTTCAAATCAGGAACTTTGTTAAACAGAACCTCAGATTTTCCTCATCTTGCACCTCATCCACGCTGGAAAAAATATTGCTCAGTTTTGAGGAATTAGACTCATCTCTACAATATATAAATCATTTACAATCCCTTTTTCAAAGATCAAGGACACTGAAAAGATCTCTCAATAATTATCAAAGGAAGAGTGCAGAGAGAATTCACTGAGTCAATGAGCAAAGATACAATTATACACCTTGAATTATATCGAAGAATCGTCTCGACTAAACTCTCCAAAATGTTTTCAGATCATGATTCATCTGCGAACGCTGCAACAAGTCCCAGCCTATGTCACTATTCTGGCCTGCCAAATTAACATTATTCCGGACAAAAAAATTTAATTACCTCTCAGACGGCCTTGGCCACAATCCCTCCCAACCCATTAACAGCTGTGTTTGGGGTTCTTCCAGAGGGCTTAAAGTGGAGAAGGACAACAAATTGTGATTGCATTCACTACACTGTTGGCACGCAGACTTATTCTGATAAACTGGAAGAACCCAAACTTCCTCTCTTAAGTCAGTGGGAAACTGATGTGTTATATTATTTAAAATTGGAAAAAAACAAACACTAGTTAGAGGATCTTGCAGACTTTTTTCAAAACATGGCAGGATCTAATCAGTAATATTTAAAATAAGTTTATAAAGCACGAGAATTTATTAATTTAGGTATTTTTACAAGCCTTAAATTTTACACCGCTTGGCTTGTTCCTCTCTCAGGGTGGGGATCGATCTGCAAATAATTTTTGAAAACCTGATTGCTTTTATTGGAAAAAAATTAAAAAAAAAAAAAAAAAAAAAACCCCTTCTGAAACCCCAAAAAGCTTTTAAGGGGTTGGGAGGGTTTTGGGAGTCCGGCTGTCTGAGGAAATTAAAAGGTCCAGAATATTTAATTTGGGGGCCCAGAACGTGACCCGTGGGGCTGGGGTTTGGTGCAACGCCAAGGGTTGGGATCATGCGTTTTTGAAGGGGGGACAGATGGGGGTTTTAATTTGAGTTGAAATGATGTTTGGGCACATATGGAGTTTGAGTGAATTCTCGCATTGCTACTTTCAACCTTTCTGATATATAATTTAGAGTCTTTTCCGTGTCCTCTTGGATCTTTTGAAAGGGGGATTGAAAATGATTTTATAAAATCATAATTCTTTTTAGACGATCTGTTTAAAACTTTTAAAAACCTGGCGGGATCAAATCATTAACATTTTAGAACAAGATTTATACTGGGGAAAAGGATTCTTCCTTTTTTTACTTTGAAAATTTTACTCTGGCTTTTGGGCCTTTTCTGTCTTTCTTGGGGTGCATTTATTTTTGTTAAGCTTGACTTGATTTTTATGAAAGTATTTCTTTTAATAAGATCTATAAAGAAAGATATTAGAGGCTCTGTACTTAGTGAATGGATCTCTGCTGATGACCAAACAAGTCCATTTTGCTTCTATTCAAGCAAGCTGTTCCAGCATCCCCATCCAGATCCTTCTTAAAAGGATGTTAAGGCCCTGCTTTAACTACAAGTTTCTTCAGACTCCCCAAATTTTTTTAAAAAGTGCTCCGCTTAGTCTTATAAAAACATATAAAAAATTTTAGAAGTACGGAACGAATTTAACAGTAGATGAATCACATAATAAGATTTGGATATTTTTAGTGTCTTGAGACCTCATCCATCAAGCTGCCTCCCCATTTGGGCCCTTCCCCGCTGAAACATGCTGGGCAGCCAATCCAATGAAAAGACCCTTCCCATATTCCTGTGATCCTCCATTAGGGATGGACTTACCATAGCGGAAAAAAACTGCAGGTGGGCGTGGGACTAATGCACATTTGAGACCGAGAAGAGAAACAGAATAGGGGAGGGTGAGTAACAAATTATAACTATTAGTTCTATGTTTTAGTGCTAATGATAACAACAAAAATTAGTTTTCTACAGAAACAGGCCTAGTCAGGTTGGGAAACTGAAGTTGTGAGTCCCTTTAGCTGGATTTAAAGGTTAAGGAAAGGGCATCTCTTATAGAAGAATGCGGGCAATATTTATTTCTGTAAAATTTTTATATAACAAATGTAGCTGGTGCTTTTACAAGATGCCAAAAGAAAAAAAAAACAAAAAAAAAGAGGTACAAAATGATGAATAAGTAACAAAAAAAAATACATCCATATGTGGTTACTTAACATAAAATTTAATTTTTAAAAATGGGAAGTAAACAGTTTGGTGTTTTCCTGTTCCATTATCATCAATGGAAAAAATGGGAAATACAACCAATTATCTTGCTTTTTTTTAGTGAGATGAACCGGGGTTTTTTTTCAACTCCGAAACTTGTAGCAACAAAGGCCCAAGTATGCACAAAAATGCTGTGCCTGTTTCTCGCCGCTTTGGATGTATAAAACTAAACGTTGGGGTCCCCCGAGCTTCAATATTTACTTTTGCTTATTGCTTATAATGTTCAGAGTACAGAGACGACTGTAAATACCAAAATAACCCGAAAAGCCCAGTGATTCAAACTGTTCCCTTGCTACACATCAGGTTATAAAATAATGCAAGAAGAGGCTTTGTCATTTCATGTAGCTGAAATAAAGAATAATTAATGGACTCAAAATTCCCACAATAGAATAACAAACCCTCTCCTCTACATTTAATCCTTGGAGTATCAGTTTTACTGTATTTGATTTAGAAATCCTAAGCTATTTTTTCCCTCTAAAGCTGTTTTAATTTGCCAACAGGATTTCCCATTTTCCTTAACTGTGTATCTGTACAAAATGCACTGGTTTGCAGAGAAATTTGGGAGAGCATACTGTTCCAAGATACTTTGTCTCAGCAGATCAGATTACAGATATGTTGAACACCAAATTCTTATACCCTGCCTTCACCTTTCACCTACCGTCATCCATTAGATACTGCGGATCGGCAGAGCTAATATGTTATAGACAGAATCATTTACCAAGGGGATCGAAAACAGTTGTTAATAAATCTGAAATTGTTTCTCAAACATTAAAATAGTATAAGTGAATAAAACAGTCTTATGATATTGACTGCGCTTATTTATGGTGACTGGGATTTTTAGGTTGGAGACAGTTTTGAATGATGTGTGGAAACATAGTCATCTTAAAGAAATAGCATAAAGGGTTAATAAATTAGAAACCTTTTCAGGCCAACGGGGACCCGATAAAGGTCAAGTGAACAACAAAATGCACACCAAATATGAGAAAAATACTGAGATGGTCAAAAATAAAGAATGTAAGAAGAAAGGGTTTATGTAAAGCAAAAATACTGAAGGCTGACTAAGGAAAGGCTAACAGATGTCCTATAAATAAGAGTGGACAGTTGTTATATGCACAAAATGTCAAGGGGGGTGGCTCAACCCCAAAAGAACCAGAATATAATATAATAAGACTTTATTTTATATAAATCATCTGGTTAACCAACGAACCAACCAGAGGAAATGTATGCATTAATTGACATGTTGTAAATTCAACAGTTTATAAACTGACCGCTATTCTTTTGTTCCTCTGATCATTCTGACCAGACGCTTTTGATGAATGCTCCTCCAAGGCATTCTTTGGGGGAGTAATTAAAAGATACAATGAACAGCTTTGCTCCTTCTTGATGACTGATTTATCCTGTTAGGATGTTTTTTCTTTTAATAAGTTGCTAGATTTCTACCACAGATGTTAAATAGATAGACAGATATGAAGGGGAGTAAATAAAAATAGATAAGGCTTTATATAAAAGAGAGACAGATCAAAAGATATAAAGATGATGAAGGGCACTGAATGATAGATAGATAGATAGATAGTGTGACCAAAACTGGGTGCCACTGAGTCACACACCTTGACACGATGTCACCAACAAAGTCCTGGGTTAAAATAAAAGATTTCATTTCACCAATAGTTCATCATGTGTGCAAAAACCAAACCAAAATACAAACAAGGAATCTTTTGTCTTGCCTCCGAACTGTGAATACCCAAGGTGGGATAACAGGGGCCTTCTTTAAACTTGGGACACAGTAAGCGTAGTATCATGGGCAGCTTGAAGCACTGCCAGGTCAATGGATGCCAAAAGGCCCAGACTTAAAAGCCTCCGTAAGACCCAGGGACCCTGACAGTATGCTGCACTTTCCGGGCTTCATCTCCAAACTGGAACACCTCAAGAGGACCTCTGCCACCTGTCGTATGAGGGATGGAACAATTTTAGGCATCCAGCTTCTGCTGATCCATCCTTTATATTTCTGTGAAAGGGCAAAAAGTCATATGCTTGTCCAGCCAGAATGCCCATCTGTCCTCCAAGGCACTTAGATAGCTAGATAAATATGGAAGGCATTATATATAATAGATAGATAGATAGATAGAGTGAAAGACACTATATGATAGATAGATAGATAGAAATATTCTTTTCTATTTTAATGCTCCTTTTGTAATCGTATGACAATAGCACTTATAAAACAGTGCCACCAAAGTTGACAGCCATAATAGTAGCACACAAAATCACTTGTCTACTAAAACTTTCAGCGATGCACTTATTTATAAATTTTTGTTTTTTATTAATATGTCAACTGTCATATTAGGAATAACAAAAAATAATTTGCTAGGTCTACAATTTAAAAATGAGTTAAGTCGAAAGAAGATGTAGTTTTGGTGTTAAGTGGTCTTGAGGGAGTGAAGTCTCTGGGAGGTAAAGCCCTCAAGGCTTGAGCGGCCCTTCAGACGCCACCAGTCCATCACAGTCGCCCCCTAGAAAGTTTATCTCTTTTATTTTGCCCATTTCAGCAATGATTATTAATCAACAAAAATAACACCCAGCTTTTAATTGGCTTAACCTTTCATATGAGCACCTCCCCATTACAAAATAAATGTAAACATGACAAAATAAATCATGTTTGATGAATTTATTCATTTTGCCTGAAATCAAAACCGGGAAATGTGGGCTCCAAACCTAATGTGAATGAATTAATTTGCTACAGTATAGAAGATAAAAATATTTGGTGTTTTCTTCCACATATTACTAAGTTTTTGAGTTAAATAATAAAGCACTATGGACATCCATCATCTCCATGATGTTACATTTATAAAGCACATGTGTATTCCCCAATAAAATTAAAGCTGACAACATTGATTAAAAAGTATAATTAGGCAAATAAGAAGAGACCAATCAGATCATTTTCCCACCCGGGGTTAGCCAATACCCTTTGAAAAGGGGCAGTGTGGGCCAGGGAGGCCACGGGGCCCTCAAATTTTTTTTCCCAACCCAATTTTTTAATGAGGGGGCAGTTATTGCTGACAAAGCAAGTCGTTTGCAACTTTTTAAGTTTTATTTTAGTGGTCTCATTTATTAACATTCCCCCCCTTATTTGTTTATTATAGTCTTAAAAGCTGCATTAACGGGTTTTTAATGGCCCTTATTTGCAAAGATAAAATGAAAAGGAACCAGCACTTCCCAGCAAACGGTTCCATTTAACCCCCAAATCATTGTGAACATCTGGTTTTTTTAAAAATTTTTGGGAAAGGGAAACTGAAGAAAAAAAAGGGAAGGGATGAGAAGTACTGACCCTTTTAAGGCCTCAAGTCATTTCACATACCCTTTAACCCAAACCACAAACCAGCTATAGTCGGTTCCCCGGAATTCCCAGCAACGGGCCGAGTATATTCGACAAAGCATGTAAACCCCAAAACCCGGGTAAAATTGGTTTCCGTAATTTGAACCGCCAGAGCGAGTAAATTCAGCACATGCATTCAAACATACATTCATTGAACTTGCAACCGCTAATGTTGTTTCCCAATGCAAACCAGCATGCCATAGCTGGTATATTCGGCAAAAAAATTATTGAATGCGAAAAGCTATATAGTCGGTCTCAGTGCAATTTGCCACGGGGGAGTTGATCAGTCAGTGCCAATTGCTGAGCGTCAGCTTTATGACCACTGCCGCCCCGCAGCTACAGGATCATTGTCCCTGGTTCAGCCGCTGCCAAAACTAGCCAGAGGTGCCGCTTTTCCTTTTGGTTTTAGCCAGTTCAAGTGCAGCTGGCTCATGATTTCTGAAATTTTAAACAATGCGCGTTACCTTGACATATTGTCCCAGTGTCTTTTTAAAAGTTTTACAGTTCATTGGCCATTTTAAAATGATTTTTGTTGCAGTAATTGTGATGCTTTTTGCCCCAAAAATATTTGGGCCTTAAAAAATTTACACTTTTTTTGTGAATTGTTCTTAAAAAGTTTTAGAAAAATATTTGGCGCCCCCGGGGGATTTTCCCAAGTATTTTGGGAGTTTAAGGGTTAAAAAGGGAAAATTTACACTATAAGAATGATTTGACATGGCAGAGTTAAAACACTAATGCCCTGACATTAAATAAGATGTGGTTTTGGGGTGATTGCCTTCTAAGTAAGTAACGGGTTGCAAAAAAAACCTGCAACCGTCCTCCAGGACTGAGTTTACTGCCCCATAGAACATTAAACATAAGACATTTGACAAACAAGAGACCCCATTCAGTCCATCATTTTGTTTTTTCGGTTCTTTGTCCCAATATCTCAACCAAATACATCTTAGAAGTTGTCAAGATTTCGCTTAAACCTGTCCCGCAGTTTGTTCCATTTTTCCAAATTCAGACAAAGAAAGTGCTTCCTGGCTACAGTCCAAAAACCCCCAATTTAAATTGGTGTCCACGAAACATGACTTGTTGTTAATCATCATTTCATCATTGTTAGGGGCCGCTTTTCCCCCAGTCAACTGGGGGGGTTTTACCATCAATCCATTCGCAGTCGTTTATGTTGCACATCACTCTTTTCATGCCTTTAAATTTTTTAGCACAGCAAAGATTTTCCTTCAGGTTTTCTTAAGGAGCAGGCTTCTGCTGACTTTCAACTCCTCTAATCCATTGTTAAAAAACCAAGTAAATCAAAAAAAACAAAAAGTGGAAAGCTAACTATTTAAAAAACTTACCTTTTTAGCTAAAGAACACCTGTGCTCATTTGGGTTTCCCTATTAAAACAAAAAGCCACCTTCAAAGCCCGTCTGTATGCTTCAGTAGGCTATTCATTGGTAAAAAAAGGTCAAAAAAGAGGTCCAGACTGATGATTTTACGGACTGGCGTAGGCTCAGGCAAAAATAATGCTTCTTTTCGGGAAATACCCAAATTCCCACTGTAGAACAGACGCCTGAAGCCTCAGACAGATTCAACAACCAGACAATCTGAGGCCCATAAGATCCCCCGTCGCAGCATCTGATTTGACCTTCCACTTAAGAACCATCCCTGTTTCCCCGGGTACTGACAATTATATTACATTTTTTATTTCCTGCTCTCAAACCAGGGGATGGATAGTTTTGAGGCCTTTTTATTCCCAGTTATTAAATTTTAAACTATTGAGATCTCTCAGTTCCACATCCAAAAAAAAACAAAAATGGATGTGTCTTTTCTTATTGTTTAATATACTGTATATATATTGTCGGGGATCCCGGGGCAACACGGGCCGGGGGCGCCGTGAGGGCCCGGAAGAGGTCAACCCACCCTGGATCAGGGGCCGCTTCCTGGTTGCTGGGGGCCGGGCAGGGGCATGGGCCCACCCTGGGGGCCCGTGGTCCCCAAAAGGGCGCCCCCAATCCCTTGGGATTGACCCCAGCACTTCCCCACACCGGGAAGTGCTGAAAAGGGGGGCGGCACCCGGAGAACTCCCGGGGGGACAGTGACACTTCCACCCCCTGGGGCTGGCAAGGGGAGGAATGCCGGGAATACCTGGTGTCATCTGAGTCATGAAAAAAGGGCCGCCCATTCATTCGGCCCAAGTCGGGTAGAAGGGCAGGCAAGAGAGGAGGTGGAGGCGCCCGGGGGGTTTTTGGCCAGGACTTTTTGTTGGGGGTTTTGACTTTCGAACTGGGTCTGGGACCAAATTGTAAATAATTTGTAAATAAATGTGTGGTGGTTTTTAAAATCATGTCCCCTGTCTGTGTCCGGTGTTTAAAAATTAATATATATATATATATATATATATATATATATATATATATATATATATATATATATATATATATATACATGAGGTGAGATAAAAAAAATAACCAGACTGGGTTTGGGGGGCATTCCTGAAAAATCATCGGGAGGTCCCCGATGTGATTCATAGAACTGCCCCCCCACATGCCCTCTCACCCGGCTAGGTTTTCCTGTAATACCCAGTCAGTATTTGCACAACAATTCCCAGTTGCCTCAACAATGTCAGTAAAAAAATTAAACAGCAAGACAAGACAAGACAAAGCCCCACAAATGCTTTTTTTTAAAAGCATTTTTTGTTTAAAACATTCCTGTCCTTGTCACCCTCCATTCACCCGATTTCCCCTGTTTTTTTACTTTTCCCAAAATCAAAAGTGACCTGAAAGGGAAAAATTTTTCTTCAGTGGAAAAAATGAAGACAAAAATGGGCGTTGAGGAGCCTAAAGGAAGAAGACCCCAGCACTTTTTCAATCAATCAAGATACATATGGAGCAGGACTAGGGGGGGAAGTATAGAGAAGGGAACAATGTTTAGAATGCTGTAAGTCATTAATAAATATTTGTTTTTTTACAATTTGGTTATTTTTGTGTCAAACCTCATATATATATATATATAAATATATATATATATATTTTAAATATATATATATATATATATATATAGTATATTATATATATATATATAAAATTATATATTATATATATATATATATATTGTCACAAAAATCCCTTGGGAGGCAGAAAGGGCTTAAAAGGAAGGCAGTTCGGGGCATCCCGGGGGGGGCAGAGTCCCTGACCTTTTCTCCCTTGCCTGTAGACCATCCCCCGGGGGTTTTCCGGGCCCCCTGACATCACTTCTGGGGCTGAGCCAATAGAAGTCGGCCCACCAGCCCAGTCCTCTGATGTACGCCGCTATGAACCAATGGTGGAAGACCACGTCCGGATCCATATGACCTCACTTCCTGTCTCCCCCAAAACCCCCCCCCTTTCCCCCTTTTTTTCCTCAGTCTTTTTCTGGACTCAGTTGAAACCTTCAGTGCTGATTATTTTATAAAACGACCCTTTTTCAGCCAGGATACCCTTTTCGGGTGGTGCCCCAACCCCCATCTGTCCATGTCTTGTTCTTTATATATATATATATATATATATATATATATATATATACAAAAAAACCCGCCTTCTGAAAACACACACTGTGGTGTAGGGGGCCACAGCTTTCGCAAAAAAGGGCCCCTTTTTTCAAAAATTTTCACTGCACCATGGCTTAGCAGTGGGCATGGTAGTATGGGAGATTGGTTCCCGGATGGATGCATGATGTGGATGGTCCTCACTTTGTGCACAGGTGAGGGGTCGCCCGCCGTAATTTGGGGCTGGGGGTCATGCCACATGTGATCTACATCCCCATAATAAAAGGCGAAGACAGCTAGGGGGGGAAAAAAACGAAGGAGGTAAAAAGAAGAAAGGTGGAAGCAGTTAAAGTAAAGCCGGGCAGGAGGCGGGGGGAGCAAGGCAGGCTTATGCTGAGGGCAGCTGAGCAGTGAGCCTGGTAGTTTGGCTGGCACCCTGGGAGCATCGAGGGTCGCCCTGTGAGCTTGTGAGGGGCGGAGGGCCGGATGATGGCTCGACACGAAGGCCAAAGGCAGCAAATCGCCTTGGGGTGTGAAAGCCCCGTGTGAGCACCCCGGTCCTGGAAAACCCCGTCAGGGGTTTGGGGAAGCTTGGGGGCCAGGGATCGGTGGGGAAAGACCAGCAGGAGAAGGCAGAAAACAGATCAGCGGGTAGGGGGGGCCCCTGGGGCATATACAGAAGGGGAGCACCAGTGAAAACACCGGGGTTTTTATTTAAAAGGACACCTCATTTTACCCCCCCTTTCACTTATTTTATTGGGTTATTTATTTATTTATTTATTGGAACTTTGGGGCACTGCACTTTTTTGGACATAACTGTTTTTTTTTTGCTGGTTTTAAAAAAACACTTTGAACTTTAAACCCTCCCTTTTTTGTTGTTCCTCACTGTCTAGCCATTGGTGACATTTCCGTTCAGAAACATGGAGCAGAACCGCATCGCCCCACACATCACACAATAAATGTAGATCATGGAATAAATGACCACGTGGGGGGGGAACAGAACTTCAGCCACCTTCAGATCTCGGTATTTTGACCTCTAATGAATAATGAAGAGATTGTTCAGCTGAACTGCCTGTTCCCCAATTTTCTAACGTAAAAAATTAAACATAAGCTATATAAAGTCCAGTAAATAGTAAACAATAAAAGTAATTATTTAACACCTGCTTTGACAATACATCTTTCCCTTTTTAATACACAGTTTAAACTGCCTACTGAAGGCCTCCTGAATTTCTTAACTCTAGTGTGTTTCCTGAATGACTTTCTTTATTTCTTTCTTTCTTTCTTTCTTGTTAGAGGAATACCGCCACGTCACACCTCGACACATCCACCACTGCTTCAGTCACACATGCTGGTGAGTTGAACGCACATTCTTCAATCACAAATCACTTTGCTCCTGAGCAGCTGAAAAAAACGGCATAAAAACAATCTAAAGGGAAAGACACAATATAAAGTAACCACAAACCTTTTTAAAATCAAATCCTCGTATTTTTAATTAATCTGCACACAGAATCAAGTGCACCACTGAGCTCCCAAAGGGGAAGTTAAGTACACTGTATACACTCCACACTGCCACCTAGAGCTGCTTCAGGATTAATCTCCTTTAGGCTTACTATAGCCTTTTCAAAATGCTCCTTGCAGTGGGAGTTTCTGATAGACTCCTTAGTTTGCTAAACCATAACACCTACATTTTGACATATTCTGAAATAAACCACTGACTCTCCATTCACCTTTTTATTATGAGCCAGAAGAGGCAGGCTTTTCATGGTTTCTTCTCCTAAGAAAACAGAACATGTTCTGAAACTTCTGAGTTTCTCATATCTTCTCCCCAGGTTTATCCACTACTCCCAGTTTGGACAGCACAAAGAGGAAAAGTGAACTGTGACACCATCGGTTTCCTTAACCTGCTTTCATCTCAGAAGAGTTAAAAAGAAAAGACACCAGTCCACCACAGGGCACAAATATCAACTGTCACACTCAACCGTAGGGGCAGAATTATCATAACATTCGCCAAAGTACCTGCCATTTACTGGGTATCTTATATATAAACATCTATGTGTAGAAGTGTGTATGTCTGTCTGTCCGGCTCAGAAGTGCGAGGCTACACCATGAGGCTGAAAGAAAGCGACTCTGTCGCCAAAGTGAAACCACCAAGAAAACAGAAAGTATTAGCGCTGATACACAAGCAAGGGTGAGTACATCAGCAAAACAAAACATCATAGGAGAGAGAAACTTGCTTAGATCAGCTGATAGACAATGGAGGTGGAGCACATCAGCAAAACAAAACCACTGAGAAAAGAGACCCTCACTTAACCGCTAATACACAACCTAAGCGATTGATTGATTGAAATGCCAGAATCCTTAATTTCTAGGAGCCGGCTCACAGCTAGTATTTATATAATTGGGTTAGGTAAGAAAGCAAATGAAGATGTGGGCAAATGTGATGGCCACTGAGATGTGATGAACTGAAAAGCAGTTGTCCCTTGTATACCTGCATGAATCTGAGATGTCATCTAGATTAAATCTTGCCTGAAGAAGGGGCCTGAGTTGCCTCAGCTTCAGCATATTGTAATCTTTTAGTTAGCCAATAAAGGGTCATTGTGCTTGACTTGTCACTAGATGTCATCTAGTAAAGCAAAGCAGTGTGAAAGTAGATCAAGTATTGCTTATTCTATAAAGAGATTCTAAAATGGCCTGAACACATTTGTTGGGACCCCTAGAAAAGATCCTAAACAATTGGATTTGAGTGAGTTTTTAAATTCATCCATCCATCCATCCATCCATTCTCTTCCGCTATCGAGGTCAGGTCGGGTAGTAGCTAAGCAGAGGCCAGACTTCCTCTCCCGCCACTTCTTCCAGCTCTTCTGGAGAATCCCAGTGCTCCCAGGCCAGCCGGGAGACATAGTCCCTCCAGCGTGTCCTGGGTCTTCCCTGGGCCTCCTCCCGTGACGTGCCCGAACACCTCACCAGGGAGAGCGCCAGGAGGCATCCTGATCAGATGCCCGAGCCACCTCATCTGACTCCCTCGACAGGAGGAGCTGCTCTCTGAGCCCCTCCCGATGACTGGAGCTTCTCACCCCATCTTCAAGGAAAGCCCAGACACCCCGGAGGAAACTCATTTTCAGCCGCTTGTATTCAGAATCTTGTTCTTTCGGTAACTACCATAGCTCATGACCATAGGTGAGGGTAGGCGGATCGACTGGTAAATTGAGAGCTTTGCCTTACGGCTCAGCCTTTTCACCACGACAGACCGATGCAGAGCCCGCATCACTGTGGATGCCGCACCGATCCGCCTGTCGATCCACGCCCATTCTTCCTCACTCGTGAACAAGACCCCAAGATATGAACTCCTCCACTTGGGGGATCTCCTCCAACCTGAGAGGGCCTCCACCCTCCGCTGAGGACCATGCTCAGTGATCTAGCTCG
>NW_024378945.1:0-11581 GCF_016835505.1 Polypterus senegalus
GGGCCCCAACGGTCGCCCTTTAATATTTACAAAGGCCTCAAGTGTCTGAGACAGGCACTCAATGGCGTGTCAAACGAGGCAAACGAAAAGAAATTTAACTAAAGAAATAAACGCGCTCCAGTAATCAATTTGCTCTTTTTCTGAATGAGACGTGCCATGCCGGCTCGGTTATATAAGAGTTGGACCAGAGATGGCGGAGTTAGTTCCTCTGTCCACGGTTCTCAGGGCTGTGTTAGAAAAGAGAGAATTACCATCAGCAATAGCACCCATCATGTCCTGGAGTGTAGTGCCTATGTGGCTGAGTTAGTTTGTTTTATTGTGAACATTCTCAAAACTTTTTTTTTATATATACTGAACTTCTTTTGTTTTATATATATTGTAAATTTTATTTATTTTTGAATGTAATCATTGTATCTGTTGTATATGTTCCTATTTGTCTGTTGTAGCGGGGGTCATACTTTAATTGATGCAACACCCAGGGCGCGCATGTAGCGATACAGAGACTCCTGGCAAAAAGCTGGATGCGCTTTTGCAGGTAAGGAGCTTCTCACGCTCTCCGTCTCTTGTATAAGTTGACAAGTTTTAAATAAGTGTTTTCTGTATGAAACTGAATGGAACCATCACGCCTATGTGTTGTCGATGTGCTTTAAGGTTCTGTTGTACCTTTTGGTCGGCGAAATGGGTTTTAAAAGTGTTTGGTTTGGCGGAGATTCAACCTCAATGGTATATTGTTTGGCTTCTACAGGAGACCGAGGCTGACGTTGCATGTGCTGACTGTGCCCTTTACTGCTTGTCTTGTGGTATGTTGCAAGCGTTAATTATTGTTCTTCATTATTGTTGTTTATATTCAGATTGTTAAATTTTGTATTTATTGTATTTGTGTATACATGTTTAATTAAAAGAAAAAGCTGGATGAGCTTTTGCAGGAGACCGAGTGCGCCTGGCGTTGCATGTGCTGACTGTGCCCTTTACTGCTTGTCTTGTAGAAAAAGCTGGATGAGCTTTTGTAGAATAACGGCAGAATTCGGTATTGCTGTGAATGTCTTTCTCAAATCACCAGCAACCATTCTAAAGCCGCTACATAAACTGGTGCCGTGACCTGATCACTGATCAGCTACTGCCGATCGCCGAGGTCAAGCTGTGTGCTCGTGACATCGTGGGATATCAAGTTGGTGGAAGTGTGGATCTTTTGTAGCTGCTGAGATGGTTTTTGGTGTTTTGCATAAGCGCAACTGTGGTTAATATAAGTTCATGTTAAGAGTTAGTGACATAAGTTGAAATATTTAATGTAAACTGCTTTATAGTTCTTGCTCACTGTTATTGTAACTGTTTTGTTCCTGTGTGAGATATGGCAGGCAGAGGTCAACATACCTTTAATATTTCTACACAACTTCTAGGCAGGGGAGGGTTTGTTTAATATAGATGGAGCAGCTGGTAGGACCTCAGTGCTAACCTATGATTTAAAAATGAACCATTTGAATTGGAAAGTGTAAATGACATACCTGCCCCGGGAACCTAATTCGACTACAAAATGGAACTGTACAACAATTACGTTTTTTAATTGGTGAGTTGGGGAGACGGGTGGAATCCATACCCAAACTTTTTGGGCTAGTAAACCCCCATTCACCCCAAAGGGTTAACCCTCCCCAAAGCTGGGGGTCAGCTGGGGGTTAAAACCCAAATTGGCACCCCCCAAACTTTTCCAAAGTGGAGAAAGTGGGTGGGGGCCAGATATTAAAAAAACCCCCCGGGTATGGGGGGAAAGGGGTGCGGGGCAGATACCCCCTTTTCCCCAGGGGTGGATTGAGCTGATGGAGGTGTACCTGCATAAAAAGCCCTTTCCCAAGTCATGAACGGGGAATGGGGGTCCTAAACCCCACCCCCCTTTAAAATAAAAAAGAAGGTAAAAGGGGGGACTGAAAAGAAACCCCCTCACCGGGGTTTTCCCAGGAACCTGGGGACAATCTACTATTTTGGGGGCGTTATTTTGGTGGGGAGCCCTGTTTCATTTTCACCATCCCGTTTCTTGCCACCCAACCAAATAGCAAAAAAAAGGCCTGCCCCGGGTCAGGTTGAACACAGCTGGGGGGCCCAATGGGCACTTGGGACGTCAGGGGGGAAAATTGAGAAAGGATGCGAAAAAACCATGATGTTTACCCCAACTGCCTGACCGTAGTCTCCTTTGTCCATGAAGCCGGGCTGGAATTCCCCAAGAGGTAAAAGAGGCTGGGGGTGAGCATGGCGAGAATGCCGAGCAAAAAAGATCAGGTGCAAATAGATGGTCACATCAAAAAAATTGGCCCCCACAAAAGTAGCAGTGTCCCAAAACCCCGGGGTTTGCATGGGGCTCTGGCACGCCAGGTGCAGCCCCCCTAACCCAAACCCAAGTCAAGTGGGGGCAGTCTTTTCCCAGAGCCAAATGCCGGGGCCCGGATTAAGTTCTGGAGAGAGTTTTTGGCCCATACCCTTTTCATCTCGGCTAAAACCACAGGCTTAAACCCCCAACGTTCCCCTCCATCCCAAGTCTGGGGGGGCGCCTCTCCCCCCAACACAACACATTGTAGGGAGGGGAAATGCTAACCTGTCTAGAAATAGGGCATAAAAGGGAGACTCCCCAAAAAGCCTTTTGCAAAAAACTTTAAAGCTCATCTGATCGGGGAAATTGTTGCTCCACCGGGAGGGTTTAAGTGTGAGAAAAAATGTTAAACCCCCTCAACCGAGAAAAATTTTGATTTGTGTATACAAAGTGCCTGAAATCTGGGGGTATTTTTACTGTTTGGGAACATGATTAGACTTGGAAAAACCCGACAGTCTGTTTTATACCAGGACAGTGGGGGGGAAAATCTCTTTAAAAGCGTTGCCCCCCCGCCCCCAAAAGGCGCACCATTAAGAGGGAAGCTGAGCAGGTGCAAAAAGAATGCGGGATTGGCACTGGAATTGACAATATCCAGACTGATTTTGTCTCATTGGCTGTGGTGGGGGTTGGGAGGGGGGGCCCCCGGTTTTTAAAACAATGAGGGAAAGGTTTTGGATGTGCATTCGGGGCCTGCCCTGGTTGTCCCTGGGAAAAAAGACCAGCTTATCCTGGGCAAAAAATGCCAAGCACCTTCTAAAGTGGTTAAAAAGGCCCCTCAGTTCGGGCATGTTTTTGGGAAACCTGGGGTCGCTAAAGCACCTGAAATAGTGCAGTTTCTTAATATGCTGTCTGGCATTGGGTGGAGAGGTGAAAACAATCCCAGAGGCAAATTGGGAAACCCCCGGGGTTGGCAGGCAGGCTTTTCTCCCTAAAAAGAACACCTGGTTTGGGAAATTACCTGCAGCCTCCCCCCTTTTTCCCCGGGGGGCAGTGCCTTTTATTGAACCACCCCAAGGCACAAATTTCCAAAAAAAGCATCTTTTTGTCCCCCAATTGGTTGTGCCCCATGAGTGGTGATAAGGGGCCCCAATAAAAATTTTTTGAACCCCTTTGACAAATAATCTTAAAGAAAAACCCAAGGTTAAAATGTGTCACCCTGCATTGCTTTTGGGGAAAAAGGGATGTGACCCGGGACAGACACCACCCAGAGGAGTTTTTCGCAGAGCCCGGGCCGTGTGATAAATTTTCCAAGCGGTGACCCCCCTTTTATTTTCACGATAGCCAATAAGTTGGGGTTGGAAGACCCTGGATATTGTCCGTGGGGGGTGTCCCACCACAAATCTCGGGCCCTGGGGGGGTAAAAAGTATGAGGATTTTTCCTAAAAGGGAAAAACCCGACTGGGGGATGGTTTAAAGACTTTTTTCCCCACATCCATCCTCTGATAATCAAACCCAGACTTCCACCGCCCCCCTTTCCCCCCGGGAATTTTAAAGCCCCCCCCTTAAAAAGAGAGGGAAAAGGGGCTTGAGATCACCCCAAATTTCAACAGTGAGGGGGCCCCCACTAGTGCTTTTTGGAAGAAGAATGGTGATCTCGGGATATTTTGGGTTTTATCGCGGGCCCGAACCCCCGCGACAATAAAGGGCCACATCCCTTGCCACCCCCAAAGTCGCTGTCTTGAAATTAGGGGGGGCGCCATTTTTTAAGTCGGGATTTACCTGGCTTTTATAACATAAAATGGCAGGGGAAACCCAAAAAACAAAACTTTCACCACCTTATGGGGCTGAAAGGGAATTTAAAATGGGGCCCCGGGGGCCTCTTAATAGCCCTGAAAACTTCATGCGCCCCATGATGGGTTTTTTTTGGTGACCAGAATTTCGGGCGATGCTCTGTTATTTGGGATGATGTACTGGTATGCACCCAAGGGCCCGCCCCCAAAAGGGGGAGATGGTCTTCAGCAGGCTCCATGCTTCATGGTTTGAAACGGGCCCCCAAAAAAAAATGCCAGCTCCGGAAGGGGCGGGAGGTTCTTGGGGCATATCGTGGATGAAAGTGGTTTCAACCGGCCCCGACAAGGTCAAACCCTTCTCTGCAACAGAGGCGGGACCTTAGGGGATGGGGGGAGGGTTTAAAGCCATCACAAAAAAAGGAATCGGTCATTCTTGGGCATGGTCATTTTACTATCAGCAGTTCACCCAAGATTTTTCCCCGGTAAGCAAGCCCTTTTTCGCCCTGACTGCGCCCTAAGGGGGAAAAGGGGGAACCCCGGGAGGTGCTCCCTTTTCAAAAACAAAACCCAAGTGACTGGAGGCAGGAGCAGCGTGACTCTTTGAACAGTTAAAATCTACTCTTGGACCTGTTGTCCTGCCCCCGTTTTTAAATTGACCATTCATCTTGTCCACTGATTTTTGGGATGGATTAGGGCTTTTCCCTATCTCAGGCCCAAGGGGTGAGAGTGGCCCCCCCAATTCCTTTGCCAGTAAGGCACTCCCTGCTTCAAAGGAAACTACCCAGCCTTTACCCAGAGTTTTTGGCACTAAAATTTGGTCTTTTTGTGAAAAATTTTAAACCTTTTCCCAAAGGGGTTCCCGGCCTGACAGACAACAACCCCCAAACCTACATCCTCCCAAAAGCCCAAACTAAAAAAAAGGGGCAGCGAGGGGTAAAAACTGTCCCCATAAAACCGACACCCTTTACATTCTTGAAAGAACTTTTGTTGAAAGGCCCCCTAACGGGCAGCCCTTTTGTCCAAATCTTTTGGTTTCCCAGAGGCTCAAAAGGGAAGCCTTACAAAGCACTGTTAGGGGAAGTGGAACGGTTAGAAGGGAAAGGCCCAGGAGGCATTTAGAGTCAGTGCAAACCAACCAGGTATCAAGTGCTCACCCACCTGAGAGCCTTAGACTTGCTTTTTTACAAGGGTTTTTTGCGGTCCTTTCAGGTCATATGGAATGGGACCAAGGAGCCAACCAAAGGGTGGTCCTTTTTTGGGGAAAACCTGGAACACCCTTCCCACCTGGCCAAGATGTTTTTCCCGTCTTCTCCCCAAGAGCCCAGGAGGGGCAAGGAGGTCTTTTTATTGTCCCAGGTCATCCCATTTTTCACCCGAGGGGGGGGCCGGCCCAAAGGGGGAAAAGGGCCCCTATGTGGGTTCTTAAGACTCTGAAACAATGGGGCCCAAAAGCTTGATGGATCCTGTACAGAGTTTAAAGACTCAGTGACTGGGAAGAAAGGGCCCCAGTATAAGCACCCCCCCTTAGTCCCCACATGTTTTCCCCGGGGGTCCACAATGATGGGTTGGGGGCAAAAGTGGAAAACTTTCCTGGCAAGGGGTTTTTTTGGGTAAATGGAGCACGATGTCCCCAGAAATATTCCCAAAAGCTGCAAACGCTGTGTAGTCAAAAAAGACACTGGAACCAGAGGAAAAGCCCCCTTTTGAAAGTACAAAAAACTTACCCCTTTTAGCTGGGTTTTTCTGGACTTTTTGGGTTTCAGGTTTTCCAAAGGAAGGGGTTGGGAAAGTATTGGGGGTGACAGACCACTTTACCAAGATGGGCCCCTGTTTTTCCGTCAAACCCGTCAGCAAAACAAGGCCTTTTAGCTCTGGGATAGATATTTTTTTTATTGGTTTCCCCAAAGGATCCATTCAGAAAAGGGGCGAGTTTTGAGAGCCAACGTCCCGGCTGTTTTAAAAATTTCAGGTGTGAAAAAATCAAGGGAAAAACCCTTTTTTACCCAATGGGGAATGGCCCCCACTGGAAAATTCAATAGAACCTTAGGGCCCTTCAAACCTTACCCCCAGGGATAAAAATTAAAAGGCCCAAAATTTCAGGGCATTGACTTTAAAAACCTTTTACAGCTCTGGGGTCAACTGGGATCCCCTTTTTACCTCATGTATGGGGGCCTTTGACTGCCGGGGAGATGTTTTAATTTTCCCCAATGTGGGGAAAGGAAAAAGTGATATCATTGACTATTAGCTATGTCGGGGAAAAGAGGGGTGACCCCAAAGGGGAAACTTTCAATTCCCCCGTCAACACTGAATCCAGCCAAACGGGCAGGCAACTTTTCAACATGAAAGACAAAAAGGGGGGTTTAGGAAGGGTCGAGTTCTTTCAAACCCCGGGGGTGAACGTGGTCGCGGGAAGTTGGCTGGGCAGATGGGGCTCTACACTGTTTCACTTGGTCTTAAAAATTCAAAGGGGCCCCTACCAAACCCCATCAAAAACACCATCAATGGACGGGGAAGATTGTTCCAAAGGGAAATTTTACCCCTTCCGCTTTTTGCCAGTGGTATTTTTTAAAAGGGAAATTTGGGCCCTTTGGATAGTGGCTCTGAAAGGGTTGGGACCAGTGTGATGGGATAGAACTGCCTCTTGACTGGATCAGGGTTTGACCCAATAGAAACTTTACCACCAGTTGGGTAGCAGAGACTTTAGTTCCTCCCGAAAAAAATGTCAAACATCTGGGAAACTCCCGAGTATCCACTGGGGGAACGACCCCGGGCCCAAAACCCGGGCGTGGTGAAGTCATGCTGGACCCAACCCATTTTTTTTAAATGTTGGGGGAGACAAACGGGGCCAACAAAATTTAAACGGAGGTTTTCATGGTGCAGAAATGCCAGAACCAACCCAGTCATCCTTTAGGAAAAAAATAGCGAAGATCGATGTCAAAACCACCGAGAAAACGAAGAGCAAAAAGTAGCACAGAAGGGGCATCGGGAAAAAAGTAGGGGATAGTAAAACCAGTTAACAGATTGATTCAGAACATGGCCTTGAGGAAAAAAAAGCTAGTGGTGGTGTTAGTGGGCCCCAAAAATTTTTTTTTGTGAACAATCGTCAGTTTTTCCCCCTTTGGGAAAAGTTCTAAGTTAATTGAAATTTTATAATTTTGTATAATTCTGTTAAAAAAAAATTCAATGTTTGGGGTTTAAAGTCATTTATTCATTAAAAAATGGTTGTGTATAAGGCACCCTTTGTAAGTGGGAAAAATTTTAAAACCTTTGACACTTTCCTTTTGGTTTTGGGGGGCGGGTTTTTCACACGTAAAATTTTTTTGATGTACTGTGAGAAAATAAACAAAGAAAGGTTTTGTTATTTAGAACTCTCCATTTTCCTGACCCTCAGTGTTTTGGGAAATTCAGGGGGGGATGTGGGTGGGGTTGTTTGTTTTTTTGTGAACATTCTCAAAACTTTTTTTTTTTATATACTGAAATTCTTTTTGAAAAATATATTGTAAAAATTTTTTTTATTTTTTTTTTAATCAGTATCCCGTTGTTTTGTTCCTATTTGTTTTGAAGTGGGGGGCCCTTTTTTTTACGCAACACCCCGGAGTGGGATTTAAAACCCAAAGACTCCCGGCAAAAGCTGGACCCGGCCCGGTAAAAAAGGGGCTTTCAACGCCTCCGCCTTTTTTTAAGTTAAAGTTTAAATAAGTGTTTTTTGGTTGAAACCCGAAAAGGGAACCCACGCCATTTGGTTGTCGATGTGCTTTAAAAGGGTTTTGTTTTACCTTTTTGAAAAAAATGGGGTTTTTTTTAAATGTTTGGTTTCGGAGATTCAACCTCAATGGTATATTGGGTTTTGGGTTTACAGGGGAAACCGGGGGGCCTGACGTTGCATGTGCTAATTGCCCTTTTCCCTTGGCTTGTAGGTAAAAAGGGAACGTTAATTTTGTTCTTCATTATTGTTGTTTATATTCAATTGTTAAATTTTTTTATTTATTTATTTGGATATACATGTTTAATTAAAAAAAAAAAGCTGGATGGCGCTTTTTCAGGGGGGACCAAACGCCGGGACGTTTCTGACTGTGCCCCTTTTTCTTGTCTTGTAGAAAAAAACTGGATGGCGCCTTTTTTTGAAAAAACGGGGGAATTGGGGGTTTTCTGTGAAAGTCTTTTTCCCAAAACACCAGCAACCATTTGCCTGCCACACCCTTACTTGATGGGTCCAGAAGGAAAAATTAAAAAACACATCCCTGACATTTAAAATTTTTTTTATGAAACTTAAAAAATTCATTTAATTTCCCTTTTTTAAATTTTCACTGCTTTTAATTGCATTATTTTTTTAAAAAAAAAGGAAAATAAAATGTTTTGGGTTCCCGCCCAAAAATCCTGTCTGTTTGAATGGGTTCTGACTCCCCTAAATTTTTTAAAAAAGGAGCCCTTTGGTTAAAAGATACAATTTTTTGAAAAAAGTTTTTTTTTAGATTTTTTAACCATTGAGGCAGATTAATTTTAGAACATGGGGGGCCCCCCCCGTTTAAGTCATGGGAAAAATCCACACATTGGCAACACCTTTTTCCCTTTTTTTTTTAAAAGCAGAACAAAGATGGGTGTGATGATTTTGCCCGTTTTTTTTAATCAATATATTTTTTTTTGTGAATCAATCATGCTCATGTTTAGGAAAGAAAAAAATTTGGGAAGCAGATTTTTTCCAATTTTTCATTCTATTCATTCTTTTTTTTCCCTTTTTGAAATTTTGATTTTTTGGGTGGGGACTGGATGCCCAAAAAGGTGGGCGTCTGTGACTTTAAAAAGCCGGGCCACAACATGTCAACCAGTTTGTGGGGGAATAAATGATTCAAAATCTCCTGATATTTCTTGTGAATTTTAGCCTTTCCTTTTTTCTTTTTGGGTTTATTTAATTGTTAAAATTATGGAGAAATGGGGTTCAGTTCAGTTTTCAAAAACATAGTCTTTTAGCAAGCATGGGGTTTCCCGAAAATTCCAGTGTTTTCAGTCCCAAAGGAGTTTTTTCCCAAAAACCCCAAATACTGGGGGAGAAAAGTTTCTTCATTGTTAAGGAAAATAAACATTTTTTGTTTGGTTTGATCAATTTGATTTTTTCCCTTTTTGAAATAGGCCCAAAAATTGTGCAGAGGTGTATTTTATAATTACCCAATTTGTAGGAGGCCCGAAAAGCAGGTCAGTTTTTACGGGCACTGAGCTGCAGCCACAACCAATTTTTTATACTCTTAAAAGTAACTAGATAGGGTAAAAATTGGTTTTTTTTCATTTATTGGGATAGCTTATAATACCTTTTTTACAGTTTTAAAAAGGAAATTTTCATTTTTTTGATTTTTTTTTTAGAGAAATGTCTAATAACCCCTGGAGCACTATTGAAAAAATCTGGCCCAAATAAATGGCCTTTGGGCATTAAGGGATCAGGTGCTAAGAACAAATTTTTTAAGTTAATTTTTTGGAAAATCCAAACAAATTGGGGCGGGTTTAAAACCCAATGAGCCGGGAAGGGAACCCCCCCGAGACAGGGGGCTGGGACAGTGTGCTGGTTCTATTTATTTCAACAGGAAGATGAGCAACCAAAGAAACAGCATCTTGAGTTCATCTCTAAAGCCCTATCCAGACGTCTGGGCTGTTTCTGGTTCTTTAGTAACTTCGTCCCTTTCATACGCACCACCGCAAGATCCTTGGCCATCTTTTCCCAGCATTCCATTTTTGTTCCCACCTCATAAATACATCTGTGTTTCCCCATTGGTTTTTCCTTGTTTATCTATAAACTGACCATAATTTGTTTCTGACGTGCTTTGCAGTATACAAGGATGGAATCCCTAACCCCCTTTAAAAAGTGGTCTCTATGTTTTTTCCATAACAGTATTTATGTTTTTTAGGCTGCTGAATCTATTACTGGTGTTAGTTTTTGTTTTAATTTTGATCTCATTCCCATGTGCTTCCCCTGACACCATTTGGACTTCCATGTGGTTCGCCTATTGTGGTTTGATTGTTACCACATTGCTGAAATTTGACTTTTGGGCGTAGTGGCACTCACAAAGTGGTAGCATTAAGAGTCAGTTCCACCCAGTACGGATTATCTGAGATTTAACAAAGATTGTGATAATAGGAGTGTGTTTTTTTTTGGTTTCTTGAGTAAGAATCATGGCTTGATTTGGGGTTTTGTTTTTGTCAACATTAATTTCCCTCTGTTACAAATAAGGTTTGTTTTTGACCCACATTTCCTTTTTGGTCCCTGTTTAAATTCTTTTGCTCGGGAGAACCTGAAAGGAGTTCCAGATCACTAGAGAGGGCAATGTGAATTCCTTTGAAAGTTGTATGGCTCTTGAGATGCTACTGAGTACAGCTTGTTTGGAGTTCACACCCAATTTGTCTATGATTGTTGTGGTGGAGAGCATGTTTGGAGTTCACACCTGTTCATGTTTATGACGGTCAAGACAGTAGGAGTTTTAACCTTTATGGCTCCAGGGCTACTATATGGCACCGGGAAACTGGACGATATTCTAGGGCAGGCCCAGAATAGTTACAGGCCAGAAGATTAAAAATTATTCTGGCTATAAGTACAGTACTGGAGTCAGGAAGTATGGGGTCAGTAAAAAAATGGCCAGAGTGTATGCAGGTTACTGGAAAAAGGGGAGCAAGGAGCCTTTATGGAGCACTTGTTAGCCAGGTGGTATTAGGGGAAAATCAAAATGTTGTCAAAAGGCTTAAATAGGCCCCTGCCACTCAGATGGACACGGAGGCACGTATAAAAAAAATTGAGCGAAAATGAAAACAACGGAAGAACTTAACCCCAAATTTAAAATAAAATAATTTCTTTATTCTTAATTCAATTCTTGGTGAGTAGAAAATGTGAGACTGCCTCTTTCCAACTCAATGACTGATTTGGGTTTTAGCAGAATATCTAAAGTAAACCCGTTCTCTCTTTTTATATCCCAGAAAAAGGGAAAAAACCCCCAGCAGTTCATTCTAGGTTATAAAA
This sequence comes from Polypterus senegalus, assembly GCF_016835505.1. Lineage (NCBI taxonomy): Eukaryota > Metazoa > Chordata > Cladistia > Polypteriformes > Polypteridae > Polypterus > Polypterus senegalus. The sequence continues at coordinate 11,084 of NW_024378945.1, forward strand.
GCTTAAGGTTAAATCTTAATTTATGACATACTGGAATGTCCAAAACATGAAACAAAAGCCATTTGATTTCCCAAGGAATACACCTTCTAATTTTACACACTTAGAATCAATTTAAATATTCTTATAGTCCATTGTTACATTCTTTACTGGGTCCTCTGACAGTATCAGAGGTCAGCCTTTCCTATAAATGATAAAAATTAGTCCCTTAATGCTGTGCACACCAACTCCTTTCTGCATAAATGAGGAACAAATCATATAGCTCTCTGCAGCATGTCAACTCAAACATAGTCCTTGATATCTGTGAGTTAAATAATAATGTTTTCTCTTTCCCAGTTCCCTTTGCACAAAAGTGCATTAATATAGACTTCTGCATCATCAGAGTTCAGGAAAGGGTTGGCAAATGGAAGAAAAGGTTTGTACTGGGGGTCAAGGGGCAGCACTGAGGAGACAACGTTAGTAATGGAAGCGTTAATAAACCTTTTGTAGAAGGGCTCAGAT